>NC_092225.1:11645501-11945501 GCF_036320965.1 Panulirus ornatus
AAGGAGCCAACTCTCACTTCATATGGTGGTAATACGCTCGTAGGGATCACTAGTCAAGCCAGGATGCGGAGCGACGAAGGAATTGTCAGGTGTTATGTCAGGAATTAGCAAACAGGAGGACAGGTTACTCTGATCCTTTAGTCATGAGTTCCACCACGCAATAATGATCGAGTCATGCAGGGCAGAGTCGTTAAACAAAGACAGATACAACGCATGAGGATATCTAACACGTCTGTTAGTGTGAGGAAGACAACCTTTGCAGATTTAAGTGACTACTCTGTTTGCCACAGGCTGCCCCGGGAGTCTCCTGCCTTTTTATAGACCGCAAGGGTACCTGACGTAGCATATTACTAAAGAGGGCGTCAGTGAAGGTCGTCTAAGCTGCCAGGTATTATGAAAAATGTTGAGGCGTCTTGGTATGACCGAGGTTCCTTAACATGAGGGACTGGTGGTGAGACTCATTGTCCCTCGGTGTTCATCTGTGGCGAATCTCAGAGGCGCCACGCGCACAGACACTCGTCAGCCCTCATCAGTTTTTGTCTTTAATTGTCACTGAGCGTTGGAGGCCGCCCACCAGCCATGTGGAGGATGAGCCCAGCATAACTAACTTAGCTGTGGTTCTGCTATCGACATAACACCACCCTGGTCGGGGCCCTCGGGGACATATGTCGGTAACAGGGTCAGCTGAGGGGGACGCCGCCGGTACAGAAGGGGAGTAGTAAGGGACCAGTGTGTGTGTAGAACATTACAGGTGGGGTTGGTCGTGACGGCTGTCTACTGCCATTTACGGAAGACCACGACTCTTGGGACGCCAGGGACACGTCCAGTGAACGTCAGCAGTTCTCAAGGGACATTACCCAGCACCTACATTACCCAGCCTCACAGTTAATCAGTAATGCTATAAATCCTCTAGAATTATATATGCATAAGAACGTTTGAACGAAAGCAGTATATATTGAATTAACAATATATATTGAATTGTTTACTCCCATATATATATATATATATATATATATATATATATATATATATATATATATATATATATATATATTTTTTTTTTTTTTTTTTTTTTTCTTTTTTGTCGCTGTCTCCCGCTTTTGCGAGTTAGCGCAAGGAAACAGACGAAAGAAATGGCCCAACCCACCCCCATACACATGTATATACATACACGTCCCCACACGCAAATATACATACCATACATCCCAATGTACACATATATATACACACACAGACATATACATATATACACATGCACACAATTCACACTATATATATATATATATATATATATATATATATATATATATATATATATATATATATATATATATATATATATATGTGCTGAAAAAGGACTGATGATTGGGAATACCTGGTTTAAAAAGCGAGATATACATAAGTATACTTATGTAAGTAGGAGAGATGGCCAGAGAGCGTTATTGGATTACGTGTTAATTGACAGGCGTGCGAAAGAGAGACTTTTGGATGTTAATGTGCTGAGAGGTGCAACTGGAGGGATGTCTGATCATTATCTTGTGGAGGCTAAGGTGAAGATTAGTATGGGTTTTCAGAAAAGAGGAGTGAATGTTGGGGTGAAGAAGGTGGTGAGAGTAAGTGAGCTTGGGAAGGAGACCTGTGTGGGGAAGTACCAGGAGAGACTGTGTACAGAATGGAAAAAGGTGAGAACAATGGAAGTAAGGGGAGTGGGGGAGGAATGGGATGTATTTAGGGAATCAGTGATGGATTGCGCAAAAGATGCTTGTGGCATGAGAAGAGTGGGAGGTGGGCTGTTTAGAAAGGGTAGTGAGTGGTGGGATGAAGAAGTAAGAGTATTAGTGAAAGAGAAGAGAGAGGCATTTGGACGATTTTTGCAGGGAAAAAATGCAATTGAGTGGGAGAAGTATAAAAGAAAGAGACAGGAGGTCAAGAGAAAGGTGCAAGAGGTGAAAAAAAGGGCAAATGAGAGTTGGGGTGAGAGACTATCAGTAAATTTTAGGGAGAATAAAAAGATGTTCTGGAAGGAGGTAAATAGGGTGCGTAAGACAAGGGAGCAAATGGGAACTTCAGTGAAGGGCGTAAATGGGGAGGTGATAACAAGTAGCGGTGATGTGAGAAGGAGATGGAATGAGTATTTTGAAGGTTTGTTGAATGTGTCTGATGACAGAGTGGCAGATATAGGGTGTTTTGGTCGAGGTGGTGTGCAAAGTGAGAGGGTTAGGGAAAATGATTTGGTAAACAGAGAAGAGGTAGTAAAAGCTTTGCGGAAGATGAAAGCCGGCAAGGCAGCAGGTTTGGATGGTATTGCAGTGGAATTTATTAAGAAAGGGGGTGACTGTATTGTTGACTGGTTGGTAAGGTTATTTAATGTATGTATGACTCATGGTGAGGTGCCTGAGGATTGGCGGAATGCGTGCATAGTGCCATTGTACAAAGGCAAAGGGGATAAGAGTGAGTGCTCAAATTACAGAGGTATAAGTTTGTTGAGTATTCCTGGTAAATTATATGGGAGGGTATTGATTGAGAGGGTGAAGGCATGTACAGAGCATCAGATTGGGGAAGAGCAGTGCGGTTTCAGAAGTGGTAGAGGATGTGTGGATCAGGTGTTTGCTTTGAAGAATGTATGTGAGAAATACTTAGAAAAGCAAATGGATTTGTATGTAGCATTTATGGATCTGGAGAAGGCATATGATAGAGTTGATAGAGATGCTCTGTGGAAGGTATTAAGAATATATGGTGTGGGAGGCAAGTTGTTAGAAGCAGTGAAAAGTTTTTATCGAGGATGTAAGGCATGTGTACGTGTAGGAAGAGAGGAAAGTGATTGGTTCTCAGTGAATGTAGGTTTGCGGCAGGGGTGTGTGATGTCTCCATGGTTGTTTAATTTGTTTATGGATGGGGTTGTAAGGGAGGTAAATGCAAGAGTCCTGGAAAGAGGGGCAAGTATGAAGTCTGTTGGGGATGAGAGAGCTTGGGAAGTGAGTCAGTTGTTGTTCGCTGATGATACAGCGCTGGTGGCTGATTCATGTGAGAAACTGCAGAAGCTGGTGACTGAGTTTGGTAAAGTGTGTGGAAAAAGAAAGTTGAGAGTAAATGTGAATAAGAGCAAGGTTATTAGGTACAGTAGGGGTGAGGGTCAAGTCAATTGGGAGGTGAGTTTGAATGGAGAAAAACTGGAGGAAGTGAAGTGTTTTAGATATCTGGGAGTGGATCTGTCAGCGGATGGAACCATGGAAGCGGAAGTGGATCATAGGGTGGGGGAGGGGGCGAAAATTTTGGGAGCCTTGAAAAATGTGTGGAAGTCGAGAACATTATCTCGGAAAGCAAAAATGGGTATGTTTGAGGGAATAGTGGTTCCAACAATGTTGTATGGTTGCGAGGCGTGGGCTATGGATAGAGATGTGCGCAGGAGGATGGATGTGCTGGAAATGAGATGTTTGAGGACAATGTGTGGTGTGAGGTGGTTTGATCGAGTAAGTAACGTAAGGGTAAGAGAGATGTGTGGAAATAAAAAGAGCGTGGTTGAGAGAGCAGAAGAGGGTGTTTTGAAATGGTTTGGGCACATGGAGAGAATGAGTGAGGAGAGATTGACCAAGAGGATATATGTGTCGGAGGTGGGGGGAACGAGGAGAAGAGGGAGACCAAATTGGAGGTGGAAAGATGGAGTGAAAAAGATTTTGTGTGATCGGGGCCTGAACATGCAGGAGGGTGAAAGGAGGGCAAGAAATAGAGTGAATTGGAGTCATGTGGTATACAGGGGTTGACGTGCTGTCAGTGGATTGAATCAGGGCATGTGAAGCGTCTGGGGTAAATCATGGAAAGCTGTGTAGGTATGTATATTTGCGTGTGTGGACGTGTGTATGTACATGTGTATGGGGGGGGGGGGGGGGGGGGGGGTTGGGCCATTTCTTTCGTCTGTTTCCTTGCGCTACCTCGCAGACGCGGGAGACAGCGACAAAGTATGAAAAAAAAAAAAAAAAATATATATATATATATATATATATATATATAGATAGATAGATAGATAGATAGATAGATAGATAGATAGATGTGTCTTTGATGTCATTGGCCAGAAATGAAAAGTATACTAGGAACACCGTAACATTAGCAGCTTGGTGCCCGGCTGCCTCCGCGTTTCTGTTTAAGAAAACCGATCAGGCGTGGTGGCTAGTGGCTTGACGCGGGACAGCCAGACAGTGGGCCGGGTTGAGGTAAGCAAGATAGGCAAGGGGCCAGCAGCCGCCAGGCACCACCACCACTGCTGCCACCAGACCCAGACGGAGCCGCTCCCTGTTTTCTGCTCTCACTTGACCTCCTTTGTGACTTCTCAAACCGCGTATGTGTTCCCTGGTAAATGCAGTATCATCTCATACACATCTCATGTCACTTTCGTGATCCTTAATGTTCTTCCCATGTTATGATTTCGTCTGTAGTTGGGGAGTGGGATCAATGTATCTTCGATCCTTTTGTAGGTATTTGCGCTTACCTATAAACGTCGTGTTCACTGGTGCTGAACCCATGAGTAAAGTCTCCCGTAAGTTGATATGGTACCGACGTCATCTCGTAATCCTCATCCATATGCAGCTCACATTGAGAAAACCGCATTATGTGCGTCTTGTAACGGCTTGGAGAACCGACTAGGCATTTCATGCCTTGTGAACAGCTTCTTCACTGCTGGTGATCGTGGTGACGGGAAACTCGCCCCACCGCCCTTACCGCTGCATCGGCCTTGGCTTCCACCACAGCTGTCGTCCCTCATCTCCCACCCTCCACTGTCTGTCACAGGCCCGTGAGTCTTTAAGGTGATTTTGGATTATGGCATCCCGGTGAATGTGAGGGGCCTGGGGAGACAGGCAGCGTCCTGGTGATCCACCAGTGCTGTTGTGTTAACGCTGGGAACAACTGGGAATTGAAGTAGGTCACTCGCGACATTGCGTTTGTCTTTGTATTTTATTTTCTTAGCGTTGTACCGACGATTCCTTGTTATTTACCGTGAAGTTCTTCCTGTTGTTGATCTTATTTTTGTTGTTCTGTCTGTGTAACATATGCAAGAGATAGGATACGTAAGTTTGCTTAAGTTTTGAAACTCATTTCATCTCTGTCTTTATGTCATGATACTGAGGAGTTTTGTGTAAATGAACATTAGTTGGTGGGTCGATGCTTCCTTATTTGTGATGCACATTGCTCTTATGAAAGTGCATTGATAGATCGAGAAATGTTTCTGTATAGTGACAGCTGCCTCAGTGCAGTTGTTCGACAGCTTGTGCCACCGTCGGCAATAGTCAGTCTTCTGAATACTTTCGAGTATGTCTCTGAGAGCATGTCAAGGAGGTTCGTTTTGCTACATGAAAAATAAGAATTCTGACTTAAGCTCACACCATCCATTATCCTTGTTGGCTCTTAGACTGTAGTCATCGTTGTTAGATTCCAGACAAGTTCGGCATCGGGTATTTAGTTGATTAGATACAGGACGGGATTGATTATATCTGTAATTGTTGTCAGTATTAACGACGGAGTTTAAGACTTGACTGTACCCTGAGATTACATGAATTCAAGTCCCAGATCAGACGTCAGCCAAATATGGTACAGTGCATTTCATCACTGATAGCCGATACAGGTTCGTGTCCCAGCATTATTGTCAGTTATTTATTGGATAACTGGCCTTGAGTTGGCGTTATCAGATTTAAGCCAAATTTCCAGTGGTACAGTGTATCTGTAAGGTCTGAAACCTCCTTGAGCACCGCAAAAAAGTTTGGTGAATCTATGGCTTTCTTTACGACCCTTGGATACGGCAATTGCAAATTGATTCTGGTCATCACATGGATTGATGCATTGCGTTTTAAGTAGTTCCTTGGTGGTATCTCTCTGAATCTCTGTTTGGCCTGGAAGCTATGGACTTGCATACATAAGCGGGTTCGATTCCTTCAGTCAGACCGGGATGATCTTGAACCCACGTCTAGTGAGTTCTATACATAAATCACCCTGAGGCTCTTGTATTCGTATGCAGCTCGTAGATCATCGTTATTTGAAATAGAAAAAAAAATGAATGTTTATGAAGACGTCACTGATATCATTTTATGATAGCAAGGGGCTGTTGATTGGAGCAGGAGATGGTCCCGGTGAGAGCAGGTGCGAGGCGTAGTTCGCCAGCCAGTCTAGATGGACGAATAACGTCCAGTAAACAGTTGCCGTCAACAGTGGGTTGTCTGGTGTCGGCGGAGCGCCTCTGCCGTTCACACTGCCCCGCCCTCGCTATCATACCCCTTATACACCCAGCTTATCGATTTATTACACCTAGGTAGTAATTTTTCAAGGCTGGTGATTCTTGTGAGTGTAACGATCAGGGACAGAAGTGGTTGGTAGAGGCCTCACGGCAGAAATCGTGGTCATGTGTGTGTAATGGTGTTCCGTGCGGCAAATATCCCTCCCGGCGCCATATGATGATGTCTAGTACTGGGGCGCTTGCTGTTCCTCATGATCTGGTGGGATGGTTTTTTAATGTGTTTCTGTCATGTTTGTGGTATACACTGGTCTTGTCTATGCTTGGAGAAGCTGTAGCAGAAATATCTGGGCAGGAAGCGAAGGGGAACCGGGTGAAAATGAGTGTGTGGGCACCAGGTGCGTCCAGGCCGGGCCCAGCCCACGTTGCCCGGCCCCTCATACACCTGCTGGCTCCGGCTCAGCTTGGCGGCAACTGATTGCGCGTTTTACTGCCTGTAGATACTGAGGTCAGCCGATTGTGACCCGCTGGGTCTCACTGTCTTCTGTCTGGTGCACGGATACGGTCGTGAGGCGTGATGCACTGTGGCACCTTTGAACACCCTTTGAGACTTCAGCTGTTACGGTGATCGGGATGAGAACACGAAAGATCCGTAAAGATAAACATAAACCAGTTGTTAATGCAGGGAGATCTAGAGATTCGGTTAGTATGGCGTGATTCATGGCGAGGAATCGCGAGAAGACATTGCCATTATCGCCAAGCCACCGACGAGGGTACTTTCGTCTCCAGCACTTTCATAGTGGGTATCCATATCTCTCTTGGTCATCTGCCGGACACCACCTGTTGCTTCTCATGGATCACTTTACACAGTTTTGTTATGCACTGCTGCATAAACGACAACCGTATGTATTAGGTTTCATCCAGTTTTGGCGCCGAACACATCAAGTACCCTCGAAGGGTTAGAGTGGTGCTTTAAAAGGCACACGCGAGTGGTATTTGCCGATGAGTCTTAATCACTTGTTTAATGCACAGGTGAAGCCAAATAGGCTCAGAAGCACTCACTGTGGCATAGTCTGGTATGGTGAAGGTGTACCGGGTCAGTATATTCTGGGGTAGGTCATTAGGTCATGACCTCAGCTTAGTCAAACGCACGACCAGACTGATTATATATATATATATATATATATATATATATATATATATATATATATATATATATATATATATATATATGTATATATATATTCCTATGAGTCCACGGGGAAAATGAATTCACCAGAAAATTTTCTTGGATGCATCTATAAAGTGCCTTGTGGAAGTTGTGATAAATTTTATGTTGATCAGACTGGTAAGGATCTTTCTGTTAGACTTAAGCAACATAAATTTAGTATAAGAACGGGACAAGAATCAAATGCCTTGTTTAATCACGTTAAAAACTATGATCATTGTATTGACTGGAGTAATGCCATCTCAGTTATTAACTCTAACTCTATTATCAAGAGAAATATCACTGAATCTTCTATTATTAGATACACAAAGAGTTATAATCTTAATATTAGTGATGGTCTATACAAATTAGATAACTTCATTGTTGATAAAATTTGTAAAATGATAAGTTTATGAACGCTCGTTGAATGTTTTGGACAATCACATGTTTACCAAATGGCGTCCTAGCTTCGTCTCTTCGATGTATATCAACTGACTTTTATTTTTCTCTTGTGTCTCCCCTGATGATGTGATTATTACACGGAAGTGCTCTTGGGAACTTATCGTGTTTCATTTTCCCCGTGGACTCATAGGAATATCTTGATCACGCGCAAAATTGTAATCCTTTCCAATATATATATATATATATATATATATATATATATATATATATATATATATATATGGATTGGATAAAGGCAGCAAGTATATGTACATGTGTATATATGTTTATGTCTGTGAATACTTATGTATGTTTACGTTGAAATGTATAGGCATGTATGTGTGCGTGTGTGGGCGTTTATGTATATACATGTGTATGTGGGTGGGTTGGGCCATTCTTCGACTGTTTCCCTGCGATACCTCGCTAACGCAGGAGACAACGACTAAGTATAATATATCTAGAAAAAATAGGATATATATATATATATATATATATATATATATATTAGGTTGGTGGAAATTGTAACGGCGCCGATGATAGCCGCAGAACCGTTCACAAGTCCCCCTAAGCCAGATTCCTTTGACCACAACCACTTGTGTAATCTCCCCTTGTCGTTAGTCCACCATCACATCGACCATCTCCCTAGACCCAGTTCATGACCACTTCTGTCTCCCCCCGTCCCTAATCCGCCATCACCTGTATATCACCCCTGGCCAGTCTTTGCCGAGATAAGGTTAAGTTACGGCCTGCAGTGGGTGAACGGGACCTACGCCCCTTTCCTAGCATTTCACCCCCTTTTGTGACCTTTTTATATCGCATGTGACATTTATACCGTACATCAGAGATTTTATCTGTCGAGTATCATGTGTTGGTTCTTGTATTCTGTTTTCTGTATGTCAGATTAAAAAAGATTTCGTATAATGTTCAAAGATTTCATTTCTTTCTAAAAATTTTCTCATCCTAGGGAAACAGATGCTTTGATTGTCCTTATATATACTACTTACTTCCTGCCCCAGGAGTCCTTTCGATTCTTATGGGGCTCCTGCAGCACTCAGAAAGCTGGCCACGTCCACCGATCGGGACCACAGGTCACAAAGTGTTATGATGTGTGTGTGCGTTTATGTGCAGAGAGTGCACATACATATGTATATGTATATAAAAGATGATCCCTTTTATAGTTTTCTCAGTCAAGTTTTTAATCATAATTATATATATATATATATATATATATATATATATATATATATATATATATATATATATATATATATATATATTCTTATTCAAGTATACATGTATTTTTTTTTCTCTCATGGGTTTAGACAAGCCCAAGTCTGCATGGAGAATGTTGCACTGCTCCTTGTCCTGTGTGGTGGCTTACAGAGGACAGTGAGTGCCTCCACTGTGGCTGCTGATGCCTCTGGTGTGGCATCTGATCTCGCGCGTGAGGCGCTCGATGCTTTTAAAAGCAGAGCGTCTGTGTAAGATACGATGGTTACGTATACGGTCATGTTCATCAGGATGAGGGTACATGTACCAAAGAAAATTGATTAAAGAAACCAGTTTCGTGGGTACTCCTGTGTACAATACACCTTTGCCCCGACCGCACCGTCAGAGCCTTGTGTGTGTGGGAGGTCTGCTTAGATCACCTCTGTATTCATGTCCTCGGCTCAGGCCATTTCTCTACCCATCCGTCTCGTCCTCAAGGCCTTCTGGTCAGCATCATCTCTCTTGGTCCCCTGGTCTCTTGGTCCCCTGCCTGTCCGCTCCTTTCTTCAGTACCACTTGCAGACTCACTTTACATGCGAGGATGGCATGAGAGTATATATTAAAGTCATGGAAGCATGGTGTAGTATCGGTAAGTGGCCGTGAGTAGAGTTATGCTTGAGATAAGAGAGTTTTATGTCTGGTCATAGTTTATGACGAGACTTGATCTACCAGTAGTCCTGTCATATGGAATGGCCTTCTCGCCTTGACTTTTGCACCTCTTCCACTTCCTAGCCTTATTGAAGGTCCTTAACTAGCTGCATTTTCCCTCTCCTCCTCATCCTCCAATCCCATTTGTTCCTCACGCCGTCTCCCCCTTCTCCCATTCACCTTTCCCCGCAACATGACCTTCCTCGGGCCACCTGGTAGGAGGAGATTCGGCAACCTTTGCGGCCATCCCATCGGCGCCGTCCTTCCTGGCCTTGTTTACCTGCGGTCAGCGTTGGAACCTGCATGATTCACGGCCGATACGGTGCCCCGCTGGGTGATTACCGCCTGATGAGTCGGGCTGCCCCATAAAGAAGGCCGCACGCTAGATGAATACCAATGAGTCGAGTTGGTGAGTCACCCGCTGATGAGTTGATTGAGACTGTAAGTGGGTGAGGTGCTCGTGCTGGCATGAAGGAGGTTCTTATTGGGTGAGGTGGTGCTGGATGGAGAGCTACTGTTCGTGACAGTAGATCAAAAGAGAAAAACAAAGAAAAAAATGAGATATGGAGGAATATAAACGTCTGAGAACTTGTTTTGGTCAGTTTTTATGTGCTATATTTTGTTTTCAGAGGAGAGGTAAGTCCAGGGTATGTTTCTTCTCATCGCTTCAGGGAAGACAAGATCGGAGAGGGAACGATTCAGGAGGAGGGAAAAAGTGCGATAAAAGTTGTAGAGATATCGTGGTAGTGGCGTCGGAAATGTACAACAATGGACGGTGCGAGGCGGCTCTTTGATGCGGGCCGAGCATCTAGGACGATCAACAGATGTCATGCAACAGTGGCACCCGGGCGGACAGTGACGGGTGGGCCAAGATAATGAAGACGTCAGGACTTGGCGGTGTTGGGTGGCACAGTGACGGCCGTCGAGTGCCGGGACAGTGCCACTAGGGAATGTTGGCACGACGGTACTGCTTGTTGTGGCTGAGGTGAATATTCTCTAATACTACGGCAGGAGAGTTGGTAAGGAAGAGCACACGAGGGGAAAAATAATACACAGTAGTTTCAAAGATGTACTTAAATGTATTGAGGTTGATGCAATGCCCTTTTTCCGTCTGTCGGTTGGTGCTTTTTGACGTCTAGCTAAAGGCAATGGAGATTCAACCTATTAGATATTTGTCATATGACAATTTATTCCCGGTTTCTGCTTGATTTCGTTCATTTCAGTATCTCAAAGAGATCGACTTCTACTCGAATTTCTACATGTTGGTGGTCGAGATTTCGTGTGTCCCATTAAGACAACGATCTTGCAGTTTTGGCTCGGCCAGACCTGCTGTGTAGAGGCAAATGAGAGACTCTCTCTCTCTCTCTCTCTCTCTCTCTCTCTCTCTCTCTCTCTCTCTCTCTCTCTCTCTCTCTCTCTCTCTCTCTCTCTCTCTCTCTAAACTCATGTTCGATAACATTAAAGGCTTTTGATAATGAACTGGAAAACCGATTTTACTGGAAAGCAAAGGTTGCGCCCTGGAGATAAAAAAGTTAACTTGGTAACCATTGATTAACGTCTTTGATATTTAGGAGGCAAGATCTCGGGACGAGTTGGCTATATTGATTTTCAAGCAATGTGTGTGGAAGTTATTTTTGGACGACAGTTGCTGTGGTATGAACAGGAAAAAAAAAAACTGAAATGAAAGTATTGAGCTTAAATGGAAAACTACAGAATATGAAATTTTAGAAGACACAAAGGAGCTACATAGAGTTAAACTTAGAAAACAATATATATATATATATGTATATATATATATATATATATATATATATATATATATATATATATATATGTATATCTTTTTCTTTCATACCATTCGCCACTTCCCGCATGAACGAGGTAGCGTCAAGAACAGAGGACTGGGCCTTTGAGGGAATATCCTCACCTGGCCCCCTTCTCTGTTCCTTCTTTAGGAAAATTAGAATATATATATATATATATATATATATATATATATATATATATATATATATATATATATATATATATATATATATATATATATCTCAAATACTACAACCTGCAAATGGAAAACTGTGCGAAGGAAAATTGTAAAATTTATGGTATCGCTTGAAAATAGTGATGACGAAACGCCTGACGGTGATGGAGGAGACTGGAGTATATAAAAAACCCGCCCCACATATTATGACCAGTGAGCTTCAGCTACGCGGTGAGATGTACGCTCACTCGCCCTGCCTCATTGGATACCCTCGCCGTAGGTACTCGTAAGTAGAAAGGTATTCGCTGGTGATTGTGCATATATTTCTTCAGGGTCAAGTGAATGTTCTGCATATATATATATATATATATATATATATATTTCCCGCGATAGCGAGGTAGCGTTAAGAACAGAGGACTGGGCCTTTGAGGGAATATCCTCACCTGGCCCTCTTCTCTGTTCCTTCTTTTGGAAAATTAAAAAAAAAAAAAAAACGAGAGGGGAGGATTTCCAGCCCCCCGCTCCCTTCCCTTTTAGTCGCCTTCTACGACACGCAGGGAATACGTGGGAAGTATTCTTTCTCCCCTATCCCCAGGGATATATATATATATGTATATATATATATTAAATTGCAAAACTTACACAATAAATCTCAGATGATTAGATGCTAATTTGATTGCATTTACGTAAACGTTGATGGATTCAGGGAAAAATTGATAGATTTGTAACATAACAGACGTTATAGTTAAAGGTGTTGAAGGATATGTTTATCACAAGTTAGATCTGGGGGTGGATGTTGATCTTGTTCCGCCTTAAAGTTATTTGGTCGAGGCTGAAAGCGGGAGAGACGCCTGGCATGTCGTGCTCTATTTAGAAGCAGAAGTTTTTCTTTGTGGGATACGCATTCTCGGACTACACGCGTGCCATAGCGATAATACAGGTTCTGGCCGTGTTGCTGAATAGTCTAGGAAAATGAAGATTTCTTTTTTTTTTAGTATAACTAAAGGAGAAAGTACAGTCTCTTCTTTTGTAATGAAAGGAGAAAATGTAGTCTTGCTTCTAAAAGCGTGGTTAGAACATCTTCCATGTGGTCAGTACTGTGTATGTCATACATTCATATGTTTTTTGTTGAAAAACAGATAAGCTAGACGTGGGTCAACGTGCCCCCCTGTTGTCTGTCTTTCCCATGTACCTGTTCCTGTCCCTCTGGTTTTTGTAGAAGTAATATCGCCGATAATGGTCTTTGTGGCGTCTGTCTGCGTGACACGTAGGGATGTGGTCCGTACGTGCCTCATTCATCTATTTCCACTGGAATCCTTTGTGGATTGTTGTGGGTAAATGGAATCCTGAGACCCATACGAAGAACCATAGAGGAGTCACAGCGCTCCCCTTCATCAGAATCCCCTCCATACAATAGGACAGTTTTCTCCAACACCACACGCCAGACTTACCTGCTACATTATCATGCTATCTGCCACACACACACACCCAGCCTACCTAACACACGACCAGTCCTATACCTGCTGCACGCCAGGACTACCTACCACACGACCAGCCAGCCAGCCAGCCAGCCACACGCCAAACCTGGCGTGCCACACGACCAGCTTGCCTACCACACACGCTAGGCCTTTATGCAACATGTCCGGGCTATTTATCAAACGCCCAATACCTGACCCCGTACGGGTCTTTACCCTCACTATCAGGAACGGAAGACACACAAACACCTGAAGAAGCGCTGCGAAGAAAAAGAGAGAGAGAGAGAGAGAGAGAGAGAGAGAGAGAGAGAGAGAGAGAGAGAGAGAGAGAGAGAGAGACGTATAATCGAATGCAATGGAAAAGATTATTTAGCGGTGCTCTACCGTTTGTGTGTGTGGGGACAGACAAGAACCAGGGGAAAGCTAAATATAGCAAAGGTTTCTTGGCCCTGTCCTGAAGGTCTGATGTTGTTGTGATAGCTTTTCTTATATAACTGTTATGGTCACAGCTGCCAGAGTGAAGTCAATGCTGTAGAGGAGATCGCTATGTCTACAACTGTCACGGTGATGTGGATGCAAAACAGACACGATTGTTTTAGATGTTGAACGTGTTTCTGTAATTGCAAGAAGACCGCCCGCAAACCCTGCCGCCCCAAAGGAATGTGTTTTATCTAATTAAAGAAGAGCCAGTCACAAACTCCTCGACCAGATAATTATTCTCTCGGTCGCTGCCTTTGTTTGAGCATTGTCTTTCCCCAGTAGCCTGTAATCCTATCGTTAATCCTCAACCTCCTCGTTAAAATGGTGCGCCAGGTTAACCGCTAGTGAGAACTTTCTGAAGCTGTGGGACACATCCCGGGGGTGGGGACACACCCAGGGAATGGAAACATACCCAGGAGGGCAGGGACATTCCCAGGGTACAGGGACTTACCCGGGGGGATAGGGACATACTTAGGGGGACAGGGATGTTATCGGGAGACATGGACACACCTAGGGGAAAGGGAGATACCCAGGGGGCAGGGATAGACTTAGGGAGAGGGTTGGAGACTCATTAAGGGGCTAGGGAGATCCAGTGGGTGGGGACACTGCAAGGAGGTGGGCCACGCCCATGGCTTGGGACACGTCCCAGAGGGTGAGGACGGGGACGTATCCAGTGGGGGAGAACAGATCAAAGAGGGCTGGGTGGTCAGGTTCTTTCCAGTGCGTCTTGATAACCTGGTAGGCGGGATGGTGTCCTCCTCCTCCTCCTCCTCTAGGGCCTCAGATAACCCCGAGGGACAGAGAAACATGGGTCTGGCACACTAGCTGGGGCAGGAGACCAGGGATTGTAAGTCTAATGTACAGTATCGCGAGAGTTCGAGGTGAGCGAGTATCAGCAAACTTCAGGAAGAAGAAGAAAATATTGTGGAAGGAGGTTTATGGTATGAGAAAACCAAGAGGGCAGATGGGGAAGTGGTAATGGGTAGAAATGTGGTGAAGAGGAGATGGAACGAGTACTTTGAAGGACTGATGAATTAAGAAATGATAGGGTAAGAGGGTGGGGGGTGTTATGATAAAGAATATAGTTGAGAGAGCTGGAGAGGATGTGCTGAAATGGTTTAAATATATAGTAAGAATGAGTGAGGAGAGGTTGACAAAGGGATATATGTGTCAGAAGTGTAGGGAACTAGGAAAATGGGGAAACCGAATTAGAGATGGAAGGATGGAGTGGAAAAGGTTTGGAGGGCTCGGGGCCTGAATATGCAGGAGACTGTAAGGTATACATGGGACAGAGTGAAGTGAAGCGATGTCGTATACAGGGGGGGGGGGAGATGTGCTGTCAATGGACTGAACCTGGGCACATGAAGCGGTCAGGGGAAACCAGGGAAAGGCTTGTGTGGCCTGGTTTTGGAGTGGCGGCCGTGGTTTCAGTGCTGTACACATGAAAGCTAAAGAATGGAGTGAGTGAACCATTTCTTCGTCAGTTCCTGGTACTACCTCGCTAGCACGGAAAGCGGCGAGCAGGTATATAAATAAAAAACATCTTTTTTGATGGCTGACGTTTCGAAACAATTTTATTTCACCACCGGTGCCTGAAAGGTAATGAAAATATTCTGTTAATACCATTGTAATAAAATTCATGTCAGGTACAGGTCTACCATCAAGTTTATTACAATGGTATTTGTTGGAATTTTTATTAGTTTTTAGGCTGTGAAGATTGTTTCGTAACGTTAGCCAATATAAAAAGGATGTTTTTCCAGTAACGGTCAAATTACATTTGCATTAACGTATCTCTTCGTTATATTGCTGCAACATTCATCAACTTCCAAAGGGACCTCAACAGACTACAAAGGTAGTCTGATCGTAGTTTGCTACATGGTTTAGTGAAACTCAGTCCGAGTGTATGAAACGTGATGAGGATGGGAGACAGCGAAAGAAGGCTTCGAAATGCATACTATCCAGCAGGAGATAAGGTGTATGAATATGTGTGACCGGGACTTTGAGAATCGACATCATTCCTAACCTTGTCACTGGAGTCCCACATTAGGAAAGCAGTAAATGAGACGAACTGTTCTCTGACAAATAAAACCTACATTTAAGTTCACTGTTCTCTGACAAATAAAACCTACATTTAAGTTCATAGATTAGAATAAATTTTGCAAGCTGTTCACATCTTACATTATGGTAGAATTAGAATACGCTTCTCTAGTTTGGTCACCGCCCTTAAAGGAGTACAAAGAAGTAAGAATGATGAGTCGCAGGGAAAGGTTTGAGGCCATGAGTTACAGGGAAAGGGATGAAGCACAGAGAACTAAGAGAGATGAGCGACTGGGAAAGGTTTGAGGTCCTTACATTTGTTCACCGTGAAAGAACGAAGAACACAGAGTGACCTTATCTCAATCTTCAAGTTCTTAAAGCATTTGATGACGTCGACTGTGAATAGTTCCTTCAAAAATCTAGAGATAGAACAACTAGAGGCCGGAACGTGAAATTAAGCAAGAAATTCGCTAGATGTCAAGAAATACTTCTGTAGTATAATAGTTGTGAATGAAGGGAATAAACTGAGTGACGGGATTGTGAATGTGGGCAGCCTAAAGACACGTTTAAAACCCTGTATGATAGTAGAGGAAGTTCGAGAGATGGTAACCTGTTAGTGTAGACCTCCATTTCCGTTACGCACAAGTAGGTAATTACGCACACACACGCGCGCGCGCGCACACACACACACACACACACACACACACACACACACACACACACACACATAGTCATGTACGCATGTATATTAATCTTGCCGAATGAGATTATTAAACCGAATTTCTTTATTCTCACCATCATTAAGCCAGTGGGGGAAGGGTAGAAGAAACGGCACTTAGGAGACTTTAATTCGCCATAGGGAAATATATGGCATTTAATTACTGGCAGTAAACTCCCGTGGAAAGCCCTGTGGTATGTAGCAGGTGGTGTGGCTCTGAGGTATAAGTATCCTCTGCGCAGATTCGTCTGGTTACTGGTATATGCGTATCCTGAAAGGAACTTCCTAATGTAGACTGTTGAGATAACGTTTGTGTGTGTGTGTGTGTGTGTGTGTGTGTGTGTGTGTGTGTGTGTGTGTGTGTGTGTGTGCGCGTAAAGGGGTAAGGGGTTCAGTAGATAAAGTCAGCTCACGATCTGTTTCGTCTGTTTCGGCTAAAGCAAAAAGAGTTTTTAGCATAAGACTAAGGTTGCTGCGTTGTATACCGAAGCCTCTTTATCGACCACCTGCTAATTACTAACGCATCTGTGAGGTTTCTTGGGAAGGTCTGTGTAATAGTCCCATTTCTGACGTTTGGAGTTTTAGGAAGCGTAAGAAAATATAAAGGAAATGTTCTGTGGTTTGGATTGCCACCGAGAACAACATACTTTTCAGTAGGGATAGATTTCAACTCCGGTATGAAGAAACAATACAGAATATAAGACAGACACAAACGCTATCATGAACCAGCTGAATAATGTGAAAGACCTTGGAGTGACAGTGTCTAACGGCCTAACCTTCCAGCGAGCACAACAAAACAACAGTTGCTTCCTCCAGAAGGATCGTGGGCTGGATCCTGCGGACTTTTAAGATAATTGAAGAATACCCATGATAGTATTATGCAAGATCTTAATTCTTTCACGAATTGAATATTGCTATGTTCCGACATCACCCTACAAGGCCGGCGAAATTGCAGATCACTTGAAGAGATTCAGAGGTCTTTCGCAACCTGCGTTAACGTGGTGAAGAAACTAGATTATTGGAAACGGCTGGAATCTTCAAGGTTATACACCTTGGAGCACAGACGGAAGAGGTGTACCTTCATCTATATTTGGGAAATCCTAGAAAGCATGTATCCCAATTTAAACTCGGAAATAACATCCTACTGGCACGACAGGCATGGAAGACTGTAAATTACTACCTCTGAAATACAAAGGTGCGATATGCACAAAAAAGTGAACATTTTAAACATCTGGGACCCAAGGCTCTTCAACACCTTGCCTTGCCTACAGTCAACAGAAACATCATCGAATGCAAAGCAGAGAAGTTTAAGAGTTCCTTGGATAAGTTCTGACAAAGTTTACCAAACCAACCAGGCTGTGGGGTGTGTGTGTGCTTACGGACAGCGGCTTCCAACAGCTTGGTCGACCTAGCAGCCTTGGCCCAGCTCGGGCTGTAGGGGTAGAAGACCCCGGAAAACTTCAGTAGGTATTACATCAATTAATGCATCGACGAGGACCTTATTCCAATTTCTTTTAATTACTGAAGTGTATGGATTGGTAAATGAATTAGTAAACATATTTGTAAGTATTCATAATAAGTGTAGGAAATGTTTCGTAATTTTGATGGAGCAGTATACCAATCAGAAATATATTTCAGATTTCATGATTGGACAATTGTTTGAAAAAACATATTTGGAAGCTTTCATGATCTGATAACTTTCATTTCATTTACAATGAGAGAAAGCTTGGCTCCTAATACTGCCTTGGTGAAGTACTCTTGATAGTTCAAGTTTTGGTCGTAATGACGCCTTATAAAGTGAGAGAGGACGAGGCCTTTTAACAACAGTACCAGAGGATGGATATTTTATTAGCGGGGGTCAGGGGAACATGGCCTTCATTTTGTACCCCTCACGTTAACTGAGAAGAGAAAAGGTGAGGAGTAGAAAATCACTAGCGAACGATGGGCTGGCTGGCTGGCCACATGTCGCGTGAGTGAGGACTGTACACTGGAGATGGGATTTTGAATTACTCCGGCTTTTAATGTCGGTCATAATCGCCTTGTCGTGTTTTGATTCTAAAGATTTTGACAATGCTAGGAGTTATGGAGCGAGTCGTGATGTATATTTGCGTCTGGATTTAGTTTTCGTAATGTGTTTGCGAGGAACTTGAGAATACCTCCTCCACTTTTCGTGTTGAGTGTCTTGTACGTTCAGGTGAAGGGCAAACAGGAGACACTGACCTCTTTGGAGCTATAAGAGTCGTCTGAGGGGTACCTTGACAACTTTTCCATTGTAGAAGTGAAATGATTTACAGGTCTTTTGATTTCTGTATGAGGATGTATTAAACGAAAGTACTCACCCTTTATATTTTCTCTCCAGTGGTGATCGTTGCATATATATATATATATATATATATATATATATATATATATATATATATATATATATATATATATATATATATATATATATATATTCTTTATCCCTGGGGATAGGGGATGAAGAATACTTCCCACGTATTCCCTGCGTGTCGTAGAAGGCGACTAAAAGGGGAGGGAGCGGGGGGCTGGAAATCCTCCCCTCTCTTTTTTTTTTTTTTTTTTCCAAAAGAAGGAACAGAGAATTGGGCCAGGTGAGGGTATTCCCTCAAAGGCCCAGTCCTCTGTTCTTAACGCTACCTCGCTAATGCGGGAAATGGCGAATAGTTTGAAAGAAAAAAAGAAATATATTCTTATTTCATGTATGTCTGATTTAGGGCTAGAATCTCAACTGTAGACGTCAGCTGGTGAGAGACACTATAAACTCTAAATGGCTATATAAAAGACCATTTTTTTTTTCTTTTAGACAGAGGTAACAAAATACATCCAGAAATTTTAGCGCACCTCTGATAACACTAGACTGTCTCAGGTATCTTTCCACGTCAGTTAACCACACTTAGTGACTGTGTGGCAGTGACCATCACCTCGAATCATCAGCTAGGTTTTAGCATCATTAGTACAATTAGTTTTATGGCCACGTACTTTCTCTTTTTATTATAGGACTGTAATTTTTTTTCTTTTTATTGTCGAATTGTTTGAGGTATGCAGCGACATGGTCTGATACGTTACTGTGCCGAGTACCATTGTTTGGGGAACAATTTTTATTTTCGGTTCCCTCCCTCCGTATTCCATATCCCCCTTTCTCTCTATATGGATCCTAGGTTTTTCGTTTATGAATCCCATTCTCACTGCGTATGGATCTCGTTTTCTATATCACTTGTCCCGGTGTAGAAATGGTTTCCATGATGTTCTTCAATTGTATTTTCAAAAGTGGTATACATCTCGGTGGTGATTACTCGGCTTTATTTGATTATGAAACGAAATCTTGTTGATCGTTTCCGCTGTTCAGATGTCCCATTACTCCGTGAACAGCGTAGTGGATGATGCTCACACGTTTCACAAGTATCATCTCACGTACAAGATATAGAACAGTTGTTTCCAACAAACGAGGATGACGGTGGACATAAGACTTTGTAAATCTGCTGAACGATGGAAATTGAAGAGCAAGAGATATCATATCAAGTAGATTTTCTGATTATTTTTCAGAATCTTATGAGGACTCTATAGGTAGATTGTAAAAGGAATTGGTGTGTTCAATAGAGGGTTTTAGGTTAGCATTCGTGTTCGATTATTATTACTACTAGTTAGGTTTCTTAGTGACAGTCACTTGTTTATAAAGTCCCTGTGTCTCGTGGTAGCTTATCCACTGCTATGAATGTGTGGGTGTATTAGCAGGCGGAGTGTAACAGGGGTGGGAGTGTTAGGTGGAGGCTTAGTTACCCTCCAGGTGACACTTGTAACGTCGGGAAGTGTGTCTTGTAACTTGAGAGGTGGCGGGTGGTAACGCTAATGGGATTATCTACCCTACCCTACTGGCACCCACTTAACCTCCAAACATTCCCTCAGCCAGGGTTGCACCCTCTCAGCTCCTTCTACACTCTCTAAGCCTAAGCTCACACACGCCTCTCAGCCCATATTTGATTTGTGCCAGTAACCCCGCTAAATTTAATGTGCACCCCATATTCGTCCTGTGAGCCCATACACACACACACACCCTCAACCCTTACATCTCAATTCATATATATATATATATATATATCCCTATACTTCACCTTTGTCCCTCCATATGCCTCAGTCCTTATGTATCTCCTCAGCTCCAACACACCTTGTCAGATCCGCCATATCCCTCAATCCTTTCATATCCTTTCAGCATATATCCTACATCCCCACCCACACTCCTTCGAAATCCCTGTAGATCCTTTCAGCTTACCATACCTCTCTAAGCCTTCACACACCATCTTACCTTCGTATCCCGTTAGTCCGCTAGGCACCGTCTCAGCTCCCCTACTTCCACCCTCCGTCCAGAAGACAGCCATAGCCCCTCAGTCGTCAACCCTTACATACATTCCCTCACCCCTCACGCTCTCAACCACCACATTCAGTCCCATATCGTCCCATCAACCCCAACACATTCTGCTCATACCCTGGCTGCATGACACGTATTCGCTTCGTCCCAAACACTTTCTCAGCCCGCTTTCCCCAACACACACACACACACACACACACACACACACACACACACACACACACACAAACACACACACCACACATACACACACACAACACTTACACACACACACACACCTACCTCTGCACCACGTACATTTCCCTTCTCGACATGCACGAAATGACCTCCCTTCCCGTCCTCATCACCTGTCCTCACTAAGATTTCCTTGTTTCGTCACTCTGGATTCTTTCTACTTGCCACTGGGCCCCCTACGCGTAGTCCTCCCTTCATCGACTCTTCCCTCACCCTCTTCGTCTCAGGTGAGGACGGAAGGCAACACGAGACTGAGCTGCACGCACCACTTAGTGAGGTTCATGTAGACCGTGGGGTTTCTCTCACACACATACACCACACTGTCGCCCAGGTCCCTGTGGTAAAGATTTCCCATCTGTCTGAGTCACGGGAAACGACTTTATCCTCTTGGTCAATCTTTCCTCACTTTTACCAAGTGACTCGTTATGTATACTGAGTGTGTGTCTTGCTATTGAATCATATGCGAAGTCGGGCATTGTGTTAGTTAATGAAATGATCCAAGTATTGGAAGTTTTCTCTTTGTTTTCTACATATATATATGACTTGTCCACATATGAATACCAAGGAGTATATCTGTTCCCTAAATAATTCCACATTTTCTTCATAAACATCTATTTTCTAGTCACTTCCAGCCACGTTTCTCAACTCTCCCATGGTGAGTGCAGTGCAGGTGATCATGGGAGGGGAAACATCACTTGTTTAGCACATGTGTGTGGCTGCTGGCGGATGGAGTCGAGATGAGGTGGGTTGCGCTAATGGTGCTGGGAGACCCGGGTTAGCGTAGTAAGCCTTGCTCTCTGCTTTCACTGACTGTTATAATCATGAGTTGAATAACATCTACAGTTTCAGATAAAGATCTGCGTAACTGAGTTTTATATTTTTAGATATATATATTTTTAAATGGATGTTTGATACCCATTATTTTTCATTCATAGATTCGCTTCCAGACATTTCTCCGCTTAGACTGGCGAAGGCGTACCGTAGGATTGGTATCCATTGCTTACTTCGATCTCCTTGATCGTTAGTCTACATGATTTAATGATCACAACTGCGGCATGGTGTTGTGACGAGGGATAACACCTGGGCTTCATACGGCCATAATGTGACATTTCAAACAGCATTTGCTGTTCATATATACTTTATATTGAAAGCTTGCACATATGTACGCTATGATTGTGTTATTCATTTTTGATAAGTTTTGTGTTACAGCTGATGGTGGTGGTGTGAGGTGAAACAGTATTAGCGTTCGTGTTAGAGTGGGTGGATGACGGTCGAGTTGCAGAAACCGTACAGACACTGAAATGTGACGACACTGGCAGTACACTGCGGTGATGGTGCTTTGCCATAGATGGTCCTTATAAAGAGGCAGCTGTATCAGTCTCGTGGTGTCATCAAACCCCAACAGCAAGAACAGCTGCACTGTTGTCTGTTAGGTCCACTCAGGTGTTGGTGACTGCAGCCCTCGGGCTTACGTTGCCTTAACCTGACAGGTCGGATGGAAATTGCAGGCACTTACCTCGAGCTTTCATTTAAGTGTCGTCTGGTTCATCCAAGGCGTTGCATGTACCGCATATCCTGATGGCCTTGTACCCAAGACGAACGCACCATTCCCATCGTCCACGATCATTACTGCCTTCGTCTTGCCTGGCATTATGTATGCAACGGCCCCCAACTGTGGGATTGCAGTGGAAGATGCTGGCGTCTTTAACCAGTGACTCGTCACAAAAATTTGGTACTTGACATTTACAGAAATGCTTTAGGCCCACTGGACGACTTGCTTGCCTGGAGGGCCGGGCTGGCGTAGCAGGATTACGCTTGTGCTTCATCAGCTGTGTGGTGTCGTCCGCTTGTAGGTTATCCTCAAGGGTCCCTGAACAGTACACCTGTACTTATCATATTTCGTAATACCATGTTATGTCTGTGTCATTTCTGTAAAGGATTACCTTTATGTGTATGAGAGGTATCACACTTTCCAGTATTTTCCAGGTGTATTTTACAGTACAGCTCTCTCTCTCTCTCTCTCTCTCTCTCTCTCTCTCTCTCTCTCTCTCTCTCTCTCTCTCTCTCTCTCTCTCTCTCTCTCTCTCTCTCTCTCTCTCTCTCTCTCTTTTTCTCTCTCTCCTTACAGCAACCAGAGTCTTAAGTAAGCTAAGCTTTTCCTCGAGTTTCTTTCTTTTGTGCTGAGTTAGTTGTCGACCACGATTTTTTTTCCCCCGTCGCCTTCCTCATCGGTCTCATCGGCCCGAAAGGGTGATGCTAATACATGGCAATATTCTAGTCAAGATAAAGGAAATAGCATGAACAGCATTATCATCTGTTTCTGTCTCATGGTGAGATGGGGGTAGGATCTGACGTATCATCTTTGCATATACGATTTTTTTTTTTTCGAGGGTGAGGTTGGCTAGTATTATCATTCCCACAGGTTTTACATTCTTCTTCCATACTGGGCTGAGATTTGCTTTGTCTTGGATTTTTTTTACGCTGTTTTTTAAGCTTTAAATTCCACCATAGTTTAAGGAATCTCCCTCTGATATGTAATCTTCTGTGCCCTGTTGGGAAACATGAATGATATCATCTTTGAGATTATTGGTGTCTGTAATTGGACGAGATTTTGTTGCTGTTTTTTTGTGATTTCCATAGTTTGATATATATATATATATATATATATATATATATATATATGTATATATATATATATATATATATATATATATATCATACACATTCGCCACTTCCTGCGTTAGCGAGGTAGCTCTAAGAACAGAGGATTGAGCCTTGGAAGAAATATCCTCACATGGCCCCCTTCTCTGTTCCTTCTTTTGGAAAATACGAAGAAAAAAGAAGGGAGGGGAGGATTTCCAGCCCCCTGATCCCTCCCCTTTTAGTCGCCTTCTACGACACGCAGGAAATACGTGGGAAGTATTCTTTCTCCCCTATATGTATATATATATATATATATATATATATATATATATATATATATATATATATATATATATATATATATATATTTATATATATATATATATATATTTTTTTTTTTTTTTTTTTTTTTTTTTTGCTTTGTCGCTGTCTCCCGCGTTTGCGAGGTAGCGCAAGGAAACAGACGAAAGAAATGGCCCAACCCACCCCCATACACATGTATATACATACGTCCACACACGCAAATATACATACCTACACAGCTTTCCATGGTTTACCCCAGACGCTTCACATGCCTTGATTCAATCCACTGACAGCACGTCAACCCCGGTATACCACATCGCTCCAATTCACTCTATTCCTTGCCCTCCTTTCACCCTCCTGCATGTTCAGGCCCCGATCACACAAAATCTTTTTCACTTCATCCTTCCACCTCCAATTTGGTCTCCCTCTTCTCCGGGTTCGATTCTGGCTGTTTGAGGTTTGTATGTTCTATGAAGGTGCGCGTTCCTATGCACTTTGTTCGTATATATATATATATATATATGTATCGACATTACTATTGATATAAGATACGTAGCGAAGAATAGAAAGGTGGAGGGTTTTTCCTCTTTGGCACAGAACCGTTAAGAGTTTTTTCGATAATTACAGGAAAGTGTCATGATGAGATCCATGGCCCAGTTTTACCGCGTCGTATTGTGCGATGAGAAACCAAGGTTGAACGTCTTGGCGAAGACTGTGGTTGAGATTTTGTTTGCTCTCAGTCAGTATTGATGATGGAGCAGTAGCGGGAAGAAGGATCATCCTCGTTGGCTTAGGCTGGATCCTAGACGTGGATGGATTTAATATGATAACAGTTTACCCCTCAGAATGCTTTCAGATCTTTGATGTTTTCGAAGAGCATTGTCTTATATCTTGTAGGTGATGATGATGTGGACAGCTGTATTATGGGGAACGTGATACTGAGAGAGAGAGAGAGAGAGAGAGAGAGAGAGAGAGAGAGAGAGAGAGAGAGAGAGAGAGAGAGAGAGAAGTGGGTAGCTGCTGGCTGGTTGGCGGTGGGTCAGAGTTAGCCCGTCGACCAGGCTGGCTGCAGTAATGCCAGGTTGTCAAGGTTTCTTGGACGGTCAGTTGGCCCAGGGCTCGCCGCCGCCGTGCCTTGGACCTCCCTCCCTCCCTAACATCCCCACCATCACCCACCATAACATCATCATGCGCCGTACACGCCAAAATTACCGACGTTTGATGCTGTTGCTGAACGACCGGTTGGACGCATATATAAAGAGGCGGTAGAATTTTGTGCATCAACGAAATGCCATGCCTGCAGTCACGACTTAATATGTATAGGTTGCATCTATTTTTTTTCTACTTGATACGCCTTTCACCTCATCCAGAGGACAAAAACGTACGAGATGGGGGACGTTTGGTCGTTATTTATAAACATCTTTGGTGTCGAGTTTGAGGGTGATGGACTTAGTGGTGAGTTACATTCTCGTCACGAACTTACAGAACTGTTGATCTATCATGCCATTTAGTAATGTCTTCATCATCACTCGTATTTACATGGTCATCACTGGTCACCACCTCTACCAGCCTCACTGTTATCATCATGGTCATCTCTGGTCACCACCTCCAGCCTCACTGTTATCATCATGGTCATCATTACCGCCTCCAGCCTCACTGTTATCATCATGGTCATCACTGGTCACCACCTCCACCAGCCTCACTGTTATCATCATGGTCATCACTGGTCACCACCTCCAGCCTCACTGTTATCATCATGGTCATCACTGGTCACCACCTCCAGCCTCATTGTTATCATCATGGTCATCACTGGTCACCACCTCCATCAGCCTCACTGTTATCATCATGGTCATCACTGGTCACCACCTCCACCAGCCTCACTGTTATCATCATGGTCATCACTGGTCACCACCTCCAGCCTCACTGTTATCATCATGGTCATCACTGGTCACCACCTCCAGCCTCACTGTTATCATCATGGTCATCACTGATCACCATCATCAGCCTCACTGTTATCACCATGGTCATCACCAACCATCACCACCACCTCCAGCCTCATTTTCATGATTAAGGTCATCACAACCCTCTTGTACAAGCATCTAGTACAACCATCTCACTGTTATCGCAGTGATGATCACCATCGTGTACACAGGCAGGCAGCTGATGTGGAGGGAACTTACTGCAGAAGGGTTACGGGTCTGGCTCACTCTAGAGAGGACAGAGGGGGTCACCTCGCCCCCTCCCCACGTAATGAACCACCATTATAGCCAGTCGGTGTAACCAGAATCAACCCCACAGATGGTTATAAGCGCCTCTCTTGACAGAATAGTTAGGGGTAGATGGAGAGCCGTGACGCGCTTGGCTTAAAGATAGAAAGGATAGATAGGATGGAAGTGCAGTGCTGAGGATGGACGAGGTGGGTAAATACAGAGGAACGTGCTGATAGGTGGCGGATAGGTGGGTAAATGCAGGTCGTGATGATGATGGCGCAGAGATAACAAGACGATGACGGTGTGGACTTGATAGCAAGGGCAAGATGTTGAGGCGATAGAAGGATAAACAATTGATTAATTATGATGGAAATGCCCTCCTGAAATATGAACTTAACGCGCTAAAGGAAAGGGAGCTGGGAAGAGTTTTTGATCTGTCAAGGTAGTGAGGCACCAACTGATAATAGAGGAAGGGTCATAGACGCTGAAGGCTAGTGTGTGGTTGAGCCTGGAGTATCCTGAGAGTTGGTTTTCGAGGTTGATATTCACCCGTGTAGCTTGGCTTTCCATCCAGCTCTCACGATTACCTAATTACAAAGTCATTTCATGGCTACCTCCCTAAGGCCCATGTAAACACTGGAACCAGGCAAATCAGGGATTGGAGGAACTTATGCCTCTCTTCAGCACACATGGCCGACTGTGATGGGTCCATTTTTTTCCATGCATTATGTCGAAAAGCTTTTGGCTCAAAACACACATATCATTTTTTCCGGTCGCAAAAGATGCTCCCAAGATGCACCCGTGCAGTGCCTTGGGTTTAGGTTACACAATTTGCCGTTCCTTCCATACCACTGAATAGATTGCGAACTTGACTATCTTGCGTTTTCCAGGAGTTCGTCTCCAGCAGCTGCGTTTTAGTAAGGAAAGACTGACAGCCATAGTCTCTCCAAACGGTTAAGATACGTGGTTCATTGCAAGCAACAGATGTTCTCTGCACGTCATCTGGTGCACAGTTAGTAACAGGCCAGGGAAAAGGAGGGCTGTAGGAAGGGGTTGATAGAACAGGTAGCGTGTAGGGGAAGGTTAAGGTTAGCTAATACGTCATTCGTGAACAGGGTCAGGTAACGCGTCGAGGCAGACTGGAGCCAGTAACACGTCAAAGGCTGTTTAACAAGTCAGGACGGGTATAGGACCAGATAACACGTCAGAGAGGCAGAGTCAGGTAGCAAGCGAGAGAAAGAGGACCAGGTAACACGTCAGGGAGGCAGAACCAAGTAACACGTCAGGGAGGCAGGCCTAAGTAACACGTCAGGGAGACGGCCCAGGTAACACGCCGGGGAGGCAGGTTCAGGTCACACGTCTAGAAGGTCGGCCAGGTAAAACGTCAGGAGTGCTGAGCCGGGGTACACGTCATAAAGGTAAGATCCTGGGAGGCAGAGCCAGATGACGCGTCAGGGAGACAGGGCCAAGTAACACGTCGGGGGAGGTATGACCAGGTAACACGTCAGGGAGGCAGGATCAGGTAACGCGTCGGGGAGGCAAGGCTAGGTAACGCTTCATTGAGGCAGAGCCAGGTAACACGTCAGAGAGGTAGGGCCACTCATGGAAGTGGGGGATGGGGGCAGGTAACACATCTGTGAGGAAGGGCCAGGTAACACGTCAGGGAAGAAGGGCCAGCTAACATATCAGAGGGGAGGATGGGAGGTTTTGCAGAGCCATACATGGGGTGAGGGAGCCGGCTGACTGGGACGGGACGCTTGTGAAGAACACAGATTGATCACCGTCTGGGCCAGAGGCATTAGGATGCAGCGAGGGTGTGCGTTTACACTGGGGGGAAGGAAGGTGGGTGAGGAGGAGTGAGGACACTTCGGAACAGGAGGGAGAGGCTTGTGTGCCTGGGAGGGGTGATAGGTGAGGAAACGTGAGAGGTGGATAGTGTGGGAGTAACAATAGTGGGGAGGATGGAGTGCTCGAAACGAATGGTCAGACGGAGTGATGAGGCGAGAGTTGTAGGATGAAGCAATAAGGAATTTAGAAAGACGTAGAATGTGGTAGAGGTAGATGGAGTGTGGTAAGTGAATGTAGCGTGTTTAGGGAAAATGGAGTGTGGAGGTGAACTTACTGTGCAAAGTTGGTGAACGTTAAGTTTCATGTTGGGTAGGGATATCACTCGACGCTCTCCTTATTCTGGACATATTTAGCCGTGCTACACCCACAGCAATGAACCATGAAGACAACAGAGGTATTACACTGCCCAAGGCAGGACAGACGAGACAAATACTGCAACCATTAACATCAGATCTAAAATAGTGTGGTGCCTTGGCGGTGCTACAAACAACAACCTCGGAAAATACCAGAACAAGCACGTCTGAGGTCCTTTTTGCCGCCTTTGTTGCAGTGGTTGAATGCTGTTGTTGGTGTCACACTCCCGCCAGGAGCCAGGAAGATGTGATGTCATACACGAGAGCGTTTTAGTGGAAGGTGTTGATGCAGTTTGTTGGCGAGTGCTCGCGGCGGCTGGCTAATGGTGGTTGCATGAACTGGAAGGTCCATGTTTGTGGTTTTGGATCCCGGCGACATAACATGATCCTCTCTGACGAGTGAATATCAACCAACACGTTACAACGAGGTGACGATAGAGTGATGACACAGGTGTATCTGCAGGTAACGGTGGGTGTGATGAAGATGTGGACACAGGTAAAATAGAACTGTGTGATGAAGCAAGTTGTAGACACCGGTAACGGAGGGGCTGCACCAGGGAGTCGGGTTGCTCTGCGGCCACTAGACTGGTCGGCAATATCAAGCACGCTAACTCGTACTTAGTCATACTTGGTAAGCCAACCTGCACTGGTTGTGGTGGCTTGTGGGCCACGGACACAGCAGCCGTCATGGCTGAAGGATATTCTTGGGGAACTGCTCTCCACGTATGGACATACATTTTTTTATGTGTTTATACTTATATATATATATATATATATATATATATATATATATATATATATATATATATATATATATATATATATATTATGGATGCATATTTGTTTTTTGTGGGTGTGTGTGTGTCTGTCATACACAATCTTGTTTACAATACCTCTTCTACACAAACCACAAGGCTTCCACCGCACCACACAGTGACCTTACTGCCGTTCTTTTACTTTTTCAGTGCAAGCTTTTAGTTTATCCTTGTGCAGCAGCAAAAAAGATTATGTATTCCCCTGACCATATAGTGCCCATCGTAGCTATCTGTATTCTAGTTATGTTCAAGTAAGGCCGAACCTCCAGAACTTGTCATTAAATACCTGTGTGTTCAAAAACAGCTTGAACTTTTTTTTTTTTTTAACTCTGTATATTTAGTGCATTTCAAGAGCCTTACATTCGTGTGGTAGCAGGAATTCCGGGCGCGTTTCCCTGCCTTTATCAGCATCTCCCCTCGCAGCCTCTGGGAATTACCACATTAACCAAGTCATTTCCCCTTCGAGGAGAAATAGTCTAATGACCTCTTTGAAAAGGGGCTGAACGACTTTCTCAAACGGGGGAAAAAGAATCATGAGATGTTAATCGTAGATTGAAAAAAAGCAACCAGTGGTTGAACGTACGTCCTGGGCTGTGAGGAACGTGGTTGAGGATGGTTTGATCTTTGCTGTGGTAGATGTTGTTCTTGTTACGTATAACGTCATTTCTGTCGCGTGAAATTATCTTGTACAGGATCTTTACTGGTGAATTCCGGGTTTCTGCTTGTGTTAGGATTGTTGCAATCTGAGGCTTGCGAGGCGGGCGTCTCTGTCACGAGGAGTCTTGGGTCAGGGAGACATCAGAGGTGACCAGGTTATCCACTCGCATGTCCACTCATCTGTCTTCACTCCCGACTCCTGCAACCAGTAGAAATTCTAACAAAATAAAGGTTACAGATGGTAAAAAGCTACGCTTTCTGCAGGAAAGTAAACAAAGAAACAGAAAACAGGTTTTCAAATGTGTCATAGAATATATGAAACATTTAGCGTATGTAGGTACGAAAAGAGTTTTGAACGGTCAATGTGTTTGCCGATGCGTAAAGCTGAAAAAGAATGGCAGTGTGGTTGAAGGCATGGATGAAAGGAAGTGCATCTGCCCAGCGATGGTACGTTAGGGACTATATTTTAGTGTCGTTTTGAGTATTATATGTGATATGGAAGGAATACCTGTGAGAAATATAGACGTTAGGGAAAAGGGAATGTTCACGGGTATTAGTTTGAAGTTGTGGAATCCAGACAGGAGAAGTCATCGAGGATGCCAGCTCAAGGGAACGTCGAAGAACAGCAGTGGCAGGACGGTGCAGGACGGAACATTGGTGACGTCAGGCAGGAGGGAACGGTCGAGTATAGTTTATATCCCGAGGAGAACTGACACTTAGAGTTAAAGTAGGGTTCATCAGGCGGCAGGAAACACCTAATGGTGATGTGAATAGATGGAGCGTCGAAGAGCAGTAGCTAAGACGATAGATTAAGAGGAAACCTTCAAGAAAGAAATGTTAGAGAAAGGTAGGGAGAAGAGGAAACGCCGAAGTAGTGACGATGTCACCAGGCAAGACTGAAAACGAACCACAGACAAGCATCCAGCACATCACAGGAGAGAATCTTAAAAGATCGTAAGAATGATGGTATCACGACATTACTCTCAGGGAACATCATTAATCACCCAAGAATCATGCATAGAGGGTCTTTGGATTCTGCCATCGTACGAGAGGTAATCCAACCCTGTACTGATACTTTTTGAAAGGACTTATCTTTTCCAGAGCAGAAGGCTGTGTACTTGTATCACCTTTAAAAGCCAGCAATTCCGCCGAGTTTGGAGATGTACAGAAAACTTCCACGGTCCACGTTGACAGTTGGAAACGAAAACTACTAGGAATTACTGAAATTAGGCGAACTTTTCTTTGTGGTTCGCAGATTGGAGGGATACGTCACAGTTGTCCCAAACCTACTCACAAGTGTGTGCATACTTGAGCCATATCATGAAAGGTTGAAAGATAAGACCAGCTAAGAGTAAGGCCAACGTAAGTATTATAGGAGATGCTGTCAACATTTGAGACCCCAGATCGTTCATCGCCTAGTTTGCAAATATTAAAAGTACCATAGACCAACATATGGAACATTACAGATAGAAGGATTACACTGGTCACTAAGCAAAGGTTTTGGCCACGAACAGTAGTTCAATTTGCTCGTACACTTAAGCTGTGAGTGGAGGAGTTCGTAGAGTATATGCACGCGAGGTAAGGAGGAAAAGGAACATCTGAGTTAAAGTGGAGATGCAGGGCAGGAGAGAACGCAGGAATTTTTCTATTAACGCCAGATCAGATTGGTGGAAGTAGTGGTTTGGAAAGGAGGCAACTTTGCATTTGCAGTGTTGGTACCAAAGCTAGAGGTATCACTGAGTAGTGGTAAGAACGCTAAGCAGGAACGAACGTTGATATTTTGATTCAGTCACCGAGTGGCAGGGCACATCGAAGTAGTACTGCGAACGCTGGGCTGGAGGGAATCGATTTTAGCCGCAAAAAGCGGTTAATTTATGGTACACTCCTACCCTAACTGTGGGCGGTGGCGCAGAGAGGATACAAGAGGGAACACTGAAATAGTGGAGTGGATGCCTGGCAGGAGGGACTGTCAAAGTAACGGTGGAGACGTAAGTTTGGAGGAAAGTTTATGTAGAGAAATGCCAGGATGGATTGGTGGGTAAGCGAGGAAGGAGGAAATGTTGACTGAGTGGTGTTAGCTTCAGGAATGTAGCAGATTCGACGCAGAATTGCGACAGACTTGAGGAAGCGGCGAGTTAGTGGTATAGGCGGAAACTAGGAGTGAATGATGAAGTAGAAGTGTAAACGCCAGACAGAAAAGACCGTTGGCGTCTTAGTAAGATTGTATTCCTTTTACTCTTTATTATGTTCTTTTTCTTATTATTCTTCCTTTTTCTTTCATTTTTCTTTCTTTGTTCTTCTGTAAAAGTTGTGAACGGGGCGCAGGGCAGACGTATGACTAGTCCTGGAAATGTTAGACACGTAGAAACATTACATTTAGTGATACGAATGCCAGTTAAGCCCAGGCAGAAGTAACAGTTGAAGTGTTGGACCTAACAACACCAAACTAGAAGGGAGCGTCAAAGAAGGAAGGGAATGCCTGAGAAGCGAGAACGTCGAAGTGTTAGTATTAACGCGAGGCAAGTGAGTGCTGGGGTGTTTTCGTGGCCGACGAACGGGAAGAAACTTCAAAGCGATGATGAGAAAACCAACAAGAAGGGAATGTTCGATGCAGCTAAGAGAGTCAAATAGGAGAGAACGTCAGAAGTTAATAGGGTAAGGCGTTGGGAAAGAGGGGCGTGGAAGTAGCTATGGGGACCTTATATAGGAAAGGAACATCAGGATTATTAATGAGAACTCCAGGGAAGAGAGAACATTGAAGAGTCGTAGTGAGGACGTCAGAGAGCAGGGGAGTATTAGGAGTGGTTGCGCAGATGCTAGACAAAACGAAAAGTCGGAGAGCATTGGAAGGGACTTCAGGCGGGAGAGAACGCCATCGAGTGATGATGTGGCCAAGGAAGGCTGTAGAGGAGTGCTCATGTTAATGCAAGTCAAGAAAGGACATCTGGACATCGATGAGCGATGATGTGGGCGTTAGGCCTGGAAGAGAGAGCTCGGCGAGTGGCGCTGGTGAGAATGGCAAGTAGGAGGGGACATCCAGGAGTGTTAAGAAAGGTGAAGAAGAGGGAACGTCGATGAGTAATGATTTAGATGCTAGACAAAAGAAAGCGTCGATGACTGGTGGTGGTAGTGGTGGTGGTCGTGGAAGCGTGGCAGAAGGGGAACATCAAAGAAAGGGGGTCTGGACGCCGGAAAAGAAGGAACGTGGGTGAATAACAGTTCGAAGAAGGGTAGAGGGATTGTGGTGTGGGCTTCAGGCGAAAAGGGACGTCGAAGAATCTTACTGTATGTGTTAGGCTTGAGGGGGATACTGGGATGTGGTGATATAGGTGTCAGCAGAAGAGTGGTGGCGTGGATGCAAGGAAGGGAAATTATTGAGGATCGGCATATGTGACGTTTTGGATTGAATGACTTCGAGTAATGGTGGTGTAGACGCCAAGTTTAACGGGACGTCCATGAGGCGAGCGTGATTACCAGTTGTGGATAATCATACGAGAGGAGAAATGACGGAAATATGAAGAGGGTAAGGAGAGACAACAGGTTGATAGAACGGAAGATAGGGGAGATTAAGGGAGATAAAGAGAAGTTGAATAGTTATTACGTTACAAGAGCAAAAATAGATGTAGGGAGTGGAAAGTTACTGAAACGTTATTGAAAACGAGGACAGTGTAAGTAGCGCTAGCAAGAAAATTATGAAAAGGAAATAGAAAGTCGTATGCAAATCATGAAGTCAGAAAATGAGGTGTTTTGGAGGACAAGGTATTACTACCGCATGAGGACTGAGACGCTAGCGGCGATGAGAGGGCTACTTGTGGTGCCGCCACAGTCTTCTGTCACGATTTTTTTTTCTTTCATTCCATAATTTACAGGTGGCTCTGAGACGGGATTTTCAGTCCATGTGAACAATTGGTATTTCTTGTTTAGTTAGGGTTCCGCGGGATTTATATCGTACAGCTGTTCAATGACATTAGAGCAGAATGAGGCCAAGAGTCTAGAAATAGCTGTGGTAAACCGAGAACAAAGCAGAGGGAAAAAGGGCTGTTTATACGAAGACTAAACAGGTGTATGGGTAAGAGTTGTCACGGATGACACCGGGGAAGAATGTTATGTGTTGTGGAATGGGAGGTGGGTTCTGTTTGCTAAGAGATGCTTCATCTTCGATGTCGATGTATTTGAGCCTCATATCCAGAGTGTGGAAGGTCGAACTCTATCTGAGAAGCTAGGATCAAATTGCACAGATTCTGCTCTGTTGGCATACAGGGAAATTGATGAACTTTAATAGAGGCGGGACGGAAATTATGATTAGATTGTAGGGTATTTCAGAACTTTGGTTCAGATTACGCCTCTTTCTCTGCCGCCCTCACGTGTTTGAGATACACATTTGGTATTTCTGTTTTTGTGTGGCTTGAAAGCTGTGGCGAATGAAAGAATCCACATGATAGGATTTGCGTCTAACAGATTCTGAACGAGTGGACAAGCGACAGGTGATCATTCCTGGAACACTAACGACCCGCATATTCTTAACACCTGACCCGCAGAAGAAGAAAGTAAAAGAAGAAAAAAAAGAAAGAAGTTTGTGGACGAGAGAAGCGGAGGACTAGAGAGGCATTGTTCACATAGCGACCGAAGATCGTATCGGGCCCCCCCCAAGCGCCGACACTAAAGGATCGAACCCTCCAATATAAGCCATTTAAACCTCTCCAGGCGATCTCTGCGCTCAATACACCGTCTCCATCTTAGAATCTAACCCTGCCTGGAATATCAGCCAGAAGCTCCCGGTTTATCCGGCCGTCGGGAGTTCCAAGTTGTTGCCAAGTTCAGCAGTGCACTCACAAGTTTTAATCATAGAGCGCCGCCGATGCCTGGGGGGGGAATTGGATTAAAACATTTTCCAATAACCCTATTAACGAATAACCTTCTATTTGAGGGCGGGAGCGAGGGAAAGCAGTTGAGAGAGGGAGGAAGGGGAGAAATGGGAGAGAGGAAAAATAGTAGGGAGAAGAAGATGGAGGAGCGATCCATACTTGAAAGGATGGGAGAGGATGGGTAATGCTCCTCACCCACGCCTATAGCAGCTGGTGGGGGAAAGAGGAGGAGGAGGAGGAGGGAACCAAAGCCTGTAGCGGACGGGTCTAGGCACCAGCAGTGCGGCAGCTGCTTCTGTTAAGTGAGGTTGGTTGATGTGGAGTTAGGTTTTAGTTACAACCATCCTGACCTTTTTTTTTTTTTTTATTTTTCCGTCCTGTAGCCTTGCTTGCCCTTTGGCAAAGTCCCCTCATAAGTAGGTGTAGGCAGGTTCTCCATTACCTCCCACCTATCTTCCCCCCACCCACCATATTTCTAACTCATCTTTCTTTCAACCCTGTCTACTCTCTTTCTTCCACCTCGGCAGCAAGTTTGAAGCCAAGGTTTACATATGTCTACAGGGGTGTTGACTGGGATGCCTGTGGGTTAGAGGGGGGGGGTAGGGGGGTGAGTTCCTCACTTATTTTGTTCCTGTTTCTCTTCCTCATTAATTTACATCGTTGAAACTTTTCCGTGACAGCTAAAACTCCCTTTTGTATATCTACCCCCCTTTTTAGCACATATTTCCCCAGTCTAACCTCTGAAATACGAGGGTTCCAAGTGACAGGCGTATCTTGAACTCGGGTTTATTTGGTTGTAGAGATAACAGTCAAGGGGAGTGATCTTGCCCGTGACGGGATACATGGAGACCTCAGCCAACATCTGTAACTTGCCGCATGTGGTGTACTATTGTCCACTTATACGTGCTGCCTTAGCCCGTAACTTGAGGATGTTTGTATTAGATACACGGGGGTCATCATTCCACCTCACCACCCTTTCCTTTGTAACTTGCCTCGCGTACTGCTCTACTCTCCATATGTTTGGATAAATGTGTGTGTGTGTGTGTGTGTGTGTGTGTGTGTGTGTGTGTGTGTGTGTGTGTGTACTGAATCCATGAGGCCCGTAGCACACACAGCAACGTGACACATACTCACCTTTATTTGTATAACTTGTATACTCAGGTTTATGAAGTGCCTATAATGCCTTGCCCATGGCATAGCGGTAGATATAAAGTGATAAGTCAAAATCATCGATGTCATCATTAGCCATTCACTCCTGCTTAACACTGCACTCCACACCTCAATTGATCTCATTCATTTATCTATACATCTGTTTATTCAAATAGTCGTGTAGGAGTTTATCAACTGACTGTTGCTGAGTTGTGTCAGTGCAGAGGATCTTCGTTGGTTATTTTTACCATTAGTATGTTTACTGGTGCGTGCGAACTCCATTTTACTGACGAAGTTAAGGCGAAAGATTCCTCGAGTTTCTAACACTGGCGTGTATAGCTGTGGCGTCGTGGTTAGGTTTTAAGGCGGGTTTGTGGTGTGTAAGGTGGAGGAGAGTAGCCATCCAGCTGTGGCCATTAATCTTGCCTCCGTGAGTAAGTGACGCCCCTCCTCCCGCTACGGGCAAGTGTCCGCCATCGGCAGCCGCTGCCGTCAGCCCCGGGATGTGTCCTGCGTACCTGCCGCCTCCAAGATGGGCATAGCAGACGTCACCTTCAGCCTCGGAGGTCGGTATCCAACCTCACCAAGATGGGGATTGTCGACCTCTCCATTTGGACGTCGGTAGCGGTTTCCTCAAGATGGGCACTGTTGATGTCACCACCGCCCTCAGATATTGGTACCGACATTTTTCCAAAACGAACACGGATGACGTCACCATCGGCCTAGGACATCGCCATAGTGGACATGAAAGTCACCATCGCCAGAGGACGTCAGCCCAGGGCATCCACCACTACAGAGGAGACACTGTTGACCTTACCATTTAAACCCGGACACTGATACCCGCATCTCTAAGATGAACAAAACTGACGTCATCTTTGGTCACTGACAATCGGCCTCACAGGGAAAACACGGCTCACGTCACCGTCAGGTTTGGACTTCGTAAGATACTCGTAGGGGACGTCATCGTCAGCTTCGGATGACGTTACCCGTCAGTTCAAGATGTGCAAGGCAGACAGGAAGCCGACAGAGCTGTTACATTAGTGATATGTGTTGTGTAGGATGCGCTGCAGGGGGAGCATGGGAATGATAGCTAATAGAGAATGTTGTAGAAGATATTGTTATTATGTGGAGTAATGGGGGAGCCCCTGAGAATGGGGAGCCGTAGCGGAATCTCTGATGAGGGAGGGTGATGTAATCTTCGAGTTCTGGGCGTCAAATATACGGGGGGATGTGAGTATAGGGGAATACAGCGAGAGCCTATGTATCTCGTAGGTTAATGGAGGAAAGGGATTCTCTGAAGCTCAGGAGAATGGGGGTTAGTTATGAGGGAAATTCGATGAGCCTCACGGGTTAATGGAGGGAATATGTGAGGCGCAGTGTGGAAGGGACGGGCTTGGAGGATTACCATATAGACTAGCGTATCGTCATAGCGGCCCGCTAGGACACAGGTGCACGCCCAACGGGGAATACGAATGGCTCGTTTTTCCCAGCCTGCTCCAGCTTGGTCCCCGATATTGAGTCGGTCGGAGGAGCGATGCATTTTAAACGTAAATCATCTTTATACTAAATGTACTCATACAAAAGCAGATAAAAAAAGTTACCGAAAATCTAGCTATCGTTGGTAACACAAGGGAAGAAATGCTGTACATTCGCTAAATTTAGCACATTAACTTGCTAATGTAAGACAGAGCGTTTAGTAAAATATCCGCGCATAGAACTGGAAGTAAAAAACGTCTAAATAGAATAGCTCATTTTACAGAGTCGCTTTTATATAATGTGTACATGAGAGTATGTTGGGGGAAGTATCATTTGGGCTGTATACTGCATAGTCTTTTCATAATGTTAAACAGTTTTTAACAGGATGACCTCATATTAAACGTTTAGCCATTCTCTCTTTTTCTCCCTCTTTCTTGCTTTGCATCCTTTTCATATATTGCTTTTAAGGGGACTGCATCTCTTTGAGTAATGTTATGGCCAGACCACCTCGACTGGACCTTCGTTTCTCTGTGGGCTTTGAATCTTTGTGACTGGCTATCTCTCTTCCTCAACAACAGTGTGGCGTCTTATAGTATATAGAAGTTAAGGGAAAGTTGGGACGGGTGGAGGAAAGATGCGGGAGGTACAGGGAGTGTTGAGACGGTCAGCGAGAAGGGATGCAGGTAGTAATGGCCGACCGACGTAGGTGTGTGTGTGTGTGTGCGTGTGTGTCCCAGGATGGACGTGCCTGGGTAGTGACCCCCTGGTGTCGGGGCTACGGGAAGGTAATGTGTGGGCGCCAGAACTACCATTATCTCACCTCCGTGGTGATTAATGACCGTTAAACCTTGTTCACATGTGCTCCTCCGAGTGAAGCCGCGTGATATATGCCCCTGGCAGCGGTCACTTTACCAGATACTGGGCATGTTTCATCCTGGTGTTCCCCAGCGCGCAGGGACGGTGCCATCTGTACGGTAAAATGTTAACTAAGACCAGCACATTCGATGTTAGCCACAGGAGCCATTGTTACTCAACGTGAAACATAATGAATTTGAGCCTTAAATCACCTTCATTATTCATTCCTGGATAACATTCTTTGAGATCCTTTAAAATCGAAGAGAAATGTATTATAGAACGGAAGAATGCAGAAACTGTCCAAGGAAATGAAATTGCCAGGCCGAGAGGATCCACATACTCGCTTACGACCGCCGATAAAGAAGTCAAGCCTCTTCCTCACGCCTCGCGGCGGCCCAACAGCTGGAATCCATTACCTCCTACAAGTCACCACAGTATCACCGCAACACAGAAGAAACTCAAGACTGGTACCTACACTTTCCCGGAACTGGAACAACAAGGATCAATATGACCACAGTCTTTTCACTAGGAGGAGTTCTTCGGTCATTTTTGTGGAACATCAGCTCCTTTATTTTTCTTCTCCTGAAATAACATTATGTTTTACCAGTAGGATAGGAATGGCAGGAAAATGGACAGCTGTGAGAAGAGGGATGGGTCGTTCGTCTTCCAGACGTGGCAGGTGAGACACCCCATTGTCCAGGCTCGCGCCCAACCTAAGGACAGGGTCTCTGCTGGTAACAAGTTAGTCTTGGGTTCTCTTCTAATCCCAAGGGATTCCGGGTGATTCCAAATGCGCTTATCAGCTTCCAGTTGGTCTCAGAACTTAAGGTCATCGAAGCGTTAGCAGTCATTGTAATCTGATTGTGTCTCTTCGTCGGACCTCCCGTATCACTGCAGCAGCTCCCAAACTGCTTCTGTTACTCCTTGTAACCTTACCATACAATAGCTTGAGACCCTCTTCTATAAACACACACACCACACACACACACACACACACACACACACACACACACACACACACACACCTCGGTCTGGGATCAAGCTGCCATGTTGTTCATTTGTTCACTTCGGCTGCTTGAGGCCGCGGTCCATAGGCCATCATGTTCGCCCCTCCTGGGGTGACCTGGCACTCTGTTTGGTTACTTGTCCAGGCCCTTTTTGAATGTCTCCAGTGAACTGTCCATGATGTTTCCAGTGGCTTTAAGCAGTGTGTTAAAAAGCTCTATGTCCCTAATATTCACCTTCCTTTCTCTTGTTGCATGAACTGCAACTTTCGATATCACTGGGAACATTATACGATGTTTGATATCCATATCTTTCGCGCCATACCTCTAAGGATTTTCCGAAAGTTATTAATTGCCTTCGTTCTAGTCTAGAGAGTCCACCTCCAGTTTCTTCAGTCGTTATCAGTCCTTTAGATTTTTAAGTGTCATAGGAGGCTTTAACGACAGATCTCTGGACACCTACCATACGTCCCCTTGTTAGGATCATGGGTTATGTCTAACTCCCTTAGTCATAAACCTCTTTTTATACTTTTCTTCATACCATACGTCGTTTGTAATATTCTGTTACCTTTTCTTTCTTATTATTATCTTGTTCTTTTCTTCGCTATTGTTTGTAACCGCCGTGTCTGCTACGCGTCTGAGCTTCGTAGCAGCGTTTGGCTCTGCAGCCAGTACTGTAGCTCTTATATTTTAACCATCTGCCATCGCATGCTTGCCCGGGAGCCCCGGGTCACAAGGACTGGATATCCACCAAAATGTCGCCACTCCGCTTTGCCATGTTTCACCACGACGCTTTTAACATTGCTTTTAGAGTCACTGTAAACAAGAGAAGAATGACTCCAACGTAAAGAACGCAGGTTTAGATGGTGTCTGTAATGAACCAGATGATCAGTGTGTGTGTGTGTGTTGCGTGCGAAGGCGGAAAGCAAATGGCTCTTCGATCCTTTAAAAGGAACTGGAGGATTAAGGAATGGAAACCATTTTGTTTTTGAGTATCGCTGCGGTAAAAGAGTTGGCAGTTTTCTAGTATTTGACTATCGTCAGGATTTTGGGAAGTACTCCATCACGTGAGGGTTATTAAGAACACTGAATAGAGGAATATCGTAAGTCATGGAAGACAGAGAAACGTAACTAGTGACAGAGACGAACAAAGGCGTCCTTATAGTGAGGCAGGCAGTAGGCGAGCGACGAACGGTAGAGATAAACACAGCAGGAGGGCGGGCAGAGGGTCTCAGATTTCTTATTGAAGAGGAACGGGAGCACCTAAAAAAAAAGAAAGATATGTCAGCATTTACGAGGATTACGAAGAGGCTCTTGAAGAAATCTGTCTTGTCTTTAGTATGATGCATTATACGTTTTTTTTTTTTATAACTTACTTGAGATGTATGGCTGCAGATGTATACTGAATGACAAAGTCCTCCTGTTTATTTACGGGCACAGACACCCGACGAACAATGAAAGCAACGTACTAGTATATGTAGAGATGAGGAGGAGAGAGTGGATGATGAGGATGTTGTCTCTCATACCGACGATATCTGTAGAGAGGTCGAGTAGTCAGAATGGCATAACGTGTATGTGTGTGTGTGTGTGTGTGTGTGTGTGTGTGTTGAGATGCGGGGGAGGGGGGAGTAAGGTTTAAGTGCAATTGTGGTCACTCTTCCCTGGGTGCTTGTAGTAGACAGATATGTAGTCACTTCACTCGTTTTAGCTGTAGGTGTGACCTCTCCTCTAGGTGTGTGGTAGACGCAGATGTGGCCACTCCTCCCTGTGCCTATGTTTGGTAGTTGTAGACGTGGCCACTCTACCCAAAGTATATTTGGTAAGCGTATATATGGTAAGTGTAGGTGTGTGACTCCTCCCTCTATACGTGTGCGTTAGGTGCAGGTTTGGGTCATTCCTCCATGCTGTTAAGTTTGGCCACTCTGTGTATGGTAGGAACAAGTGTGGCCACCTTACCTTGTGTGTCTATATTCAGTTGTGGCTGCCTCTCCCTTTGTATATGTGGTAGGTGGATATGTGTGGCCTCTATTCTCTGTATGTGTGGAAAAGGGACACGCCTTTTTGTGTATGTGTGGCCATTCCTATCTGTGTTTTTTGTGTAGTAGATACCGATTTGGCCACTCCTACCATGATTGGTAGGTGCAGGTGTGGTCATTCTTAGCATCTATGGTAGGTGCAGGTGGGGCCATTCGTGGTTCGTGGAGGGGGTGCAGTTGTAGCCATTCGTATAGTGTGTGGTAGGTGGAGGTGTGGCTAATCCTGCCTGTACATATGCTTGTGGTAGGTGCGGGTATGGCCTCTCTTAGTATGTATGGTGAGTGCAGATGTGTCCATTGCTAGTATGTGCGGTGTGAGTGCAGATGTGTCCATTGCTAGTATGTGCGGTGTGAGTGCAGATGTGACCACTTCTAGTTTGTATGGTAGGTGCAGGTATGGCCAGTGTTCCCTGGACTCATTAGCAATGTGCTCAGGGTGTGCAGGATGTGACCCCAGACGAGGGTGTCCTGACCTCCACATGGCCACCCACTAGCACGCCTGGCCCCACGCTGGCTCTGATGATGGTCAATCCTTTTGGTGATATATACGATGGTGGAGATTAAATGGAGGTACTATGTTATAAGTGTCAATAAAGGTAATGATGTTATTAATACTGATGAGAAGGATAATGATATGAAAGTCATTAATACAAAGGAAGGCAAAGACTTGGTGGTCCAGACACCTGTGAGGCTGGGTGGTGGGGAGGTGACCGGGCGAGCCATACCTGTTTGTGGCCGCCCGCACGCCCGGGTCGGGGATGCTGTGAAGGTTGGTATTGTCGCCTGGTGCCCAACCACAAACAATGGCCTCAGTGACAGGCTTGTCTGTGGACCCTCTCCATACCATATGAACTTACCTGACCCTGCCGCCACCACCACCATCACCACCATTACCTTCTTCACCCCTCACATCACCGCCTTGTTCACACATCTATCTCCACTACCTTGTTCATCTTCCCACCGCCACCTTGTTCACCCTCCCACGTTCACGTCCCATGAAGATAGTGACGAGAAAGAAGATGTTAGCCCCAATATGAGAAGTCTTTATCAGCAGTAGAATCATTGGACATGGAACTAAATGACAATTAGGTGTTGGTATGACGATGGCTGTCGGTACTTTTAAAGTATAGCTTGATTGATAATTTGATGATGCTGATCATTGATGAAGAAGAAACATGGCCTCTGATACGCTTGTTCAGTGATGGTATAGAGTAGCCACTAACGTACGTACCCCTCCCCTACAGTATTCCATGACCCTGATTAAAATAAACTGTATCTATTCATCGTTTATAAAGGTTTTATGCTTGTTTTTTCCCCTCCCTTCTGGCGTTCGTTCTTAGCCATTTACTCCAGTTTGATGTACAGCCGGAAGGAGCCTCGAGCATTACCGTCCTCTTTCCTTCTTTCTAAATTAGGAAATTAGGATATTATTGATGACCTCAGGCAGAGGATGTGTCATCGACCATAAGATCATCTGTTATCAGTCTCTTCCCTGAGTTTTCGGTAGATGTTCAGTTTAGCTCCGCCTCATCCTCTGCCATCGTTGGGTACTGAATGATTTTCTTTTACAAAGGATAGTGTAGTGTTCACGGAATGAATAACGTATGCGTGGTGGAGCATAATTGAGAGCAGCATATTTCGTTCTAACACTAGATAAGGCGATAGTGATGACAGTGGAAAATGTTGTGTTATTTAACGTAAAGTGGGTGAAACGCGTGTAAAAATCAACAGGTCTTATGAAAAGCCTCTTCTGATCTCTCCTTAGCATCCGAGATTTATCAGAATTTTCAGTATTTTAGTCGAAATTATTATATCTCAAACACACACTCATGATGCACATCCCCTCCAGATGCCCACAAATGTAAACAAACAGACGACATACCGAGCAGCGTCTCTAACCAACTCCCAGCTTCCCCACAAGCAGCCATTCTCTGCGGTCCCCTGCCGGAGACCACATTAATGTTGCTGTATTTCTGCTATAAATCTCAGCTGCTACGGGGAATTAAGTGAGGTTTTCATTCATTCTTTTCATTATCTTTTTGTAAGTATAATGTTTCAATTCACGCTCCGCCACTGTTACTCTATTATCCAAATTCTACAACATCATTGCAGAAAAATCAGTTATTATCTAAAGCTGCTAACCGTATGCAAACCAAGACTTTTATATGGTATTTTCTTCATCCTCCCAGCACCACTTTAGCTGGCCCTTCCCCACGCACCCGTCATACCCTTATGCCACCACTTATTTTACCTTCTCACCGCCACCTTCCACTTGCACCAAGATCATCAAGTTCCCCACCACATACACACACAACCACTGAACTTGGAGTCTCATATGCACTTAACTTGCCTTCCTACCACCACTTGTTTAACCATTTCCCTCCCACTTAGCAGTGCGCCTAACGCTGCTCCATTCCACTGCGGCATTATTTCACCTTCCTGCTGTCACTGAGCTAATCCTCCCACTGCTACATAGTTCACTTTCCTACCGCCACACAACTCACCCTCCCAACGCCACACAACGCACCACTTATCTACCAGCCCTCAATTCCTTCGTCACCCATCCCACCACTCCTGCTCATCCTCCTCCCTCCATTTACCTCAAGGAACGCAACCTCAAGCATCAAGCTGTCGTTGTGGTGGTGGAGACGAAATAGTAGTGGCTTCGAGAGCGTGAGAGAGACTGTGGGTACGAGGTACCAGGTAACGTAGTGGCAGTCTGTGAGCCACGCGTGAATTGCAAGGCTGTTTTCCCTTAGGTTGTGGATTTGTTCCCCTTTGTCAAGCAATTTGCTCTTGCATGTCGGGCTCCCACGCCTAGCTGTATGTAAATTACAGTGTTATTTACAGTCGCTGAGAAAATTCCTGGGCCTGAACACATAATTTCTATTTAGGTTCTTTGTTTCCATTACTTCAGCATTGTACTCCCTCAGTAATACAGTCTCCGCTGTAATTTACACCAGTTTACAGAGCCCTCATTTTCGAGAGGCAGAGAGGGAGAACTTTATACTGCTTCGAACAAGTGCTTACCGGGAGTTCGGGATTCACTTCAGGAATTTTTGCCTCTAGCCTTATATTGGGGTTCCGTCCCTATCTTATTCTCTGCCATAGCTTCATACCAGGCTTTTTAAGCTCGTACCTGATCACTTAGAGGCTACAAATATGTCGTTTTTGTAGACCTTCTATTAACTTGATTGCTTCGGCAAAGAGCGAAGCAATTCATAAAGTTTTATGTGAAATGCATTCACAGGGGTACCCATGAAGGTTCAGACTCTTGATGTTAGGGGGTTAGAAAGTTTTTGAGTCTTGGTGTTTATGTTATTCTAAATGCTTTGAGGCACCTTTACTCTTCACCGACTTTGATGTGCTTACTCTCGCGTACTCATCATGCCAGTAAGGTAGTGAGTATACGTCTGTGTAGACCTGATATAATCCTTTTGAGAAATGTTCACGTACGATGTATCTCTTGCGCCTGCGTCACTAGAAACATAGGTTGTAAAAATCCAGCCGCTTCCAGAGATGGAAGTCTTTGTGCTCGTGCAGCAAGAGACCTGTGGATAGTTTATGGTTCATTTGTCTCGCCAGCCATTTAGAATGGCGTCCTTCCATTGCATAGTCTCCTTCATAGAGAATGGGACAGGTGTTTTGAAAAGAACCATTCTTGGCTTTACACCTCTCTTGTAGATGGTGCGCAGTATCCAACCCAGCCTCTCCCTCGCTGGCCTTGTGACAGCCATGATGTGTTCACGGCCAGTGATGTCATCTGATATGGTCGCTCCCAGATCTTGTGCAATCCCCTCTCGTGTTACGCTAATGTTCTCCAACATCTTGTGGAGAAGGTATTGGTTCAAAGGTCTTTAGTCTTTCTGTAGTATAGTTGATTTTATCCTCGTAAGATATCACTTGTTTCCGATGCCCACTGGAACAGTGTGTGTCTATCAACCAGTAGTTTTTTGGTGTGTCCGTTTTCATTGTTTTTGTTTTCTTGCTAATTCCGGTATCAGTCTTGGAGGAAAACATGATAATTCAATTTCCTATTATTAAAGTTAGATAAGTGTTTGAGGAAAAACGCAGGGGCAAGCACTCCACCTTGAGATTAAAGCTGTTTTCTTTTGTTCTATACTACCGATGCTTTGGATTTTGTCTGAATGTTAACTACACTCCTGGATCTTTATATTTAGAAATCTTGTTTCAGCTTCCAGTTGTCCAAGGCAGCGATACCTAGGTTTTGTTACCAATGACTTTGGCGAATTCTTATAATCGAAATTACATCTGCATACTTTACGTCTTAAGTCAGGCGCTTCGAGAATCGTACCACAGTGACCTGACAGTTGGGAAAGGCAGAATCGCCCAGACCTGAATCCATGTTGTCCTGGATTATGCAAATTTAGCGACTAAGTGTTCAGTATTTTCTTTGTGAACACAAGGAAACATTCTTGTGTGTGATATCATCGGTGTGGTAAGACCTGGTATCATTTTGTTTCGGTAAAAGTATTGCGAAAAGAAGAAGTGTTTGGTTCAGCAGTGGTGAGTGTAGAGAGAGATGTTGTTGTTCAGCCGCGGTAAATCTAGAGAGGGATGGTGAAATTCAGTCTTGGTTAAATATAAGGGGGATGATGTAGTTCAGCAGCTGTTAATTATATGGAGGGACAGTGGAGTTCAGCAGGAGTGGGTAAAGAACTAATAGTGTAGTTCAACATGTAGAGGGTGATAGTGTAGTTCGCTAGGTGTGGGGTACAAAGGGATAGTATAATTCAACAGCAGAAAGTGTGGAGATGAATAGTGCAGTTGAACAGCGGTGGTGTTGAGAGGGATAGTACAGTTCAGCAGCTGCTCGCGCAAAAGAGTACAGGTGTAACATTATAGTGGGAAGTGCAAGTTGGAGTACGAAAAATGAGATGTAGGAAGGAGTGAGTAAAAGTTGAGGCAACTGAGTGAACAAGATTGTGGTGGGAGGCAGAGGCCACGATTCACTCAACACTGTAGCGCCGCCGCCAACCTCTGCGTCAGGTATCAAATTGTCTTGACGGTACTAGGATTTCATACCACGTCACCCTGGCCCCCAGGACGGCTGTTATGCCACGCACTTTTACTGACGGCCTAAACCCTCCGTCAGGCAGGTCCTCACTGTCTCCTGGAGACGTGGATATAACGTGTCGCGCGAGACGTGCGGGCACGCGATTGCCAGAGGACGCAAACAAAAGAGTGTCAAAGGGGATTTATGGCTGCCTCTCCTTTTCTCCCCCTGAGGAGCTACACAAAGGCCGTGAGGCAGAGTTTCGCCGCCCGGCTGGGGCCTCCTACAGTCTCTTGGCGTTCGTCCAGGTGCTTATGGAACTGATGGAACAACAAAAAATGAAAGTAAAGGGAGAAATAGCTCTTGAAGCTATCAGGGAATTCCAGTAACTTAGGATTTTAGATTTAAAGAAAATCACATGTACTGTGTGTTTCAGTATGTGTAGTTGCTCAAATTATTTCATTTTTCGTAAATGGAGTGTATTATGTTATGGCGTGAGCTCTCGCTCTCCTTTGAAAACATCGTTCAGAGTTTTCGAGCCCGTGACTGTATGCAGATGGCATCTAAGCTGGCTAATTTTCTGTTAGTTATGAACCTTGACTTCCTGATTTCATTTGGATCGACTAAGAGAACGTGCGAAGAACCTGCTGGGAGCTAGGAATGCTGTAATAAAGTGTGGTGCAGGTTCCTTGTGGTGAGGAGTGGGCGTTCATATATTTTTCTGTTTCTAGTGTTTTTGAATATTTAGATGGATTACGACATGTCATAGTGTTTTTGGAAGACTGTTGTGGGGTTGTGCATGCGAAAATTAACCAAGAGACTTTAGATTTTTTTATATTTCTTAGGGTAAGGTAAACTATTTATACTTTAGATGCTAAAGATCTGGTGCTTTTAGTCCTTTTAAGGGGACTACATCTTTTTGAGTAGTGTTAAGGGCAAGTCACCTTGCTTGAACCTTGGGTCTGTGTATCTATGTACCTAAATTCCTCCATCACGTCCTGTCATCTTTTCCATCTCGATAATGGCGGAAGCGCAGGCATCCTCTTCTTTCCTTCAGCGGGTGTTGCATTTCGTGATGCGGCCAAGACCCGCGAGGTGAAATATCCGAGAAGGGAAAGAGTGAGAAAATTGTCGAAGTTTGGAGGTGGGATGTCTGGCAGTTGAGCACGCCAGGAGGGGAGACTCAATGGCCTGGGAGGTATTTTTACGTTCCTGGGGCCACGTCTGAGGAGTATTCCGGGAACGTCGCCTCGACACGTTTGCATGTTTGGCCGTGATTTACATGTGTCAGTCGTTTTACGGAGTCGTTTGCTTGTTAACATCCGCCTGGGAATGATAGTCGGACGCCGTTAGTTGTAGGTGAGGTGCTGATGGCTGGGTGGGGTCCGTTGTGACCAGGAGGAAGGAGCGTCCAGGGTGGTGGCTGGCTTTGTGGGGCTTCGTGTGCATCCATCTGGTGGCGGTGATAGTGATACTCTCTCACTTGCCTGTGTTGCTGATTGTAATGATGATGATGCTCCTTCTGTTAACGGCGTCTTAGTTCAGCCGTTGTCACTGTTAGTATTAACAGTGGAGTGTTACTTACGTTGCTGCTACTCTTAGCATGTCCACCAGGACTCTGGCTTTCACCTTTCGTCTTCGTTTCGCGGTGACTCTTCCCGGCCTTCAGATCATCCACAATCAAACTCTGTTTCTTCCTCTTGGTCTTTCGCCCTCATATCCTCCCTCGATAACATATTTCAGATGATTCTTTCCACTCAATATATTCCCTATCCGAGGCTGTACCCCCTGGTGCGCAGACGGGAGAGTTATATCACCATTTACACTTGGAAGATCCTAGTGGGCATGGTCTCCAACTCACACTCAAATATTATTCCTTATTGGCATGACAGGCAGGGAAGGCTTTGTAAGATATTACCTCTTGATTCAAAAGGAGTGATGAGCACAAAGAGAAAACGCCGTTAACATCCTGGGCCTAAGACTATTCAACGCATCGTCTACACTCATCAGAAACAGTGTGCGGTGCATGGGGAAGAAATTTAAGAAGGCTCTGGATAATTACTTACAAAGTGTACCAGGCCAGCCAGGTTGTGTAGGTGGTTACTTAGGTCTAGGGGCCGCAATTTCCAACAGCTTGCTCGATCAACAACCCAACTCAACAGCGAGATCCGAGCCCGAATTGTGGAGGTAGACGGCAAACCGAAGTCTAACCGCCAAACGCTGGCAAACGCTGGTTCTTGTTGTCGCACCATATTCGTTGAGGCAATTATATACGCATGATGATTTTAGACGGAACACACGTGTTTAACGTCATTACCTTTGAAGGCATCAGTTGAAACAGCTTGTACACATTACCACAGGAAGCGTTGTTAAGTCTGCAGGCTTCCATCACTGTGATTTTAATATTTCTTTCCTAGCGCCCTTACCTGCTTTATGAACTGAGCTTCCTCAAGACTAGCTCTATTCACGGCACGTAAAACTCTGATATCCACAATAACCGCCACGTACAGCATGGTCTTTTTTTGCTCTGTACTGAACTTCCCCCTGTGCAGGGGAGGGAGACGGGCTAAGCCACAGCACAGTCAGACACTCCACGACTCGTCTTCCTCCATAAAACATTTAAATTACCGGAAACGTTTAAGAAAATTGAAGCTCAGCTTAGCTCACCTAAGGCTCCATGGAAGTTGCTTTCCAACATGTGCCAAGGGAGTACTGGAAGGGTGGACTAGTATTTTGAATGTTAAAGAAAATGGAAACTAAGTTTTGTACGCAAGGCATCCTATGAGAAACAGAGGTGTCCAGGATTATGTTTGATGATTTCATTTTTCGTCATCACAAGGACTTTTGAAGGATTCTGGCGGATTTTCTCAGTTACATAGACAGGTGTCCAGTAAGGCTGGCTGGGAATGCATGACCATCTGGCAAGCGCTTTTGCACACTTACGCACACGGAGGCACGCACACGGGAACCATACACACTTACAAACATATACAAACTCGTATGCATGCACGAGCAACTGCAAATGTGCACGCATGCATGAACACAAGCACGCGTAGAGATCCATGCACTTGCACGTATATGCACGTAATCATGCACAGTGATACGTATAATAGTAATTAGGATTTGATCACCTTTACATATGCCGGTATGCGCACGCACATGCAGCAGTTGCTAACACACACACACACACACACACACACACACACACACACACTCCTCGCGAGATTAAAACTCCTTCCCCGTACAGAACAATAGGTAATTACAAGTAGATCATTAAAGTGAATTTGTAGATAGGTGATGGTTGTAGGATATGGGGAGAGGGGTCAGAGAAGGAAGAGCTTTTTTGATTACTCCAAATGTTAAAAGATCATGGAAAGTAGTCACTTGCTATGGAGAAGATAAGGACATATAAGCAGCCAGCCCGTACTTGAAAGTCATAACCGAGCAAGAAACTATTACAGTAAAGTAAGGAAAGCAGATAATGATCTTAAAGTCTTCCATTAATTCATCAGGAGTAAATTCTTAATTAAAGAATGAATATCTTCAGACCGAACGACTCAGAAGCAAAGTTTGCTGAAAGAGATCAGAAATTATCTGAGAAGCTAAGTTCTGTAGTGGGATCACAGTGGAGGACACATTACCGCCAACACTATCGAGATGGGCTTGAAAGAAACCGTGGAAGGCATTGAGATGGTAGGAGGAGATATTAGTAAGGTTATGGAGGACCGAACTCCACGTAAGGGGTATGGCGGCTTTGATGCTTTTTCGTCCTTCTCCATCAAGAAGTGAACAGAAACACTCGACAGGACACTTGAAGTGTTGTTTTGGAACTTGATGGAACAGGGGTTAAAGTTAAGGAAGTTGATGAGAGGAAATGGTGTACCCATTTCTAGGAAAGGTGACAGGAAGAGCGTCCTGAACCAAAAGTTTATGTCGCACCGAAGAAGATAATCTGAAAGAAAATAGTGAAGCTACATTAGAAGTAGCGTGGGTTCATAGGAATCTCTTAGACTTTATGATACAGAGAGCTGTCGTCTAGAAGAGAGAAGAGGGGTGGATGGAATAATGTCTGTTGTTAGATTGCAAGAGGCAGTTTGACTCTGTCCTTTATAGGAAGTTGGTAAAAGTCTTGATTTCCAGATAGACAGAGAAGGACTCCATCGATTGATTGGAAATTACGTAAGCAACAGGGAACAAAGGACGCACGTCACAGGTGCTTTTCAAAGTCGGTTCCAGTAAGCAGCATTTTCTCACTGGAGTCTTGTCTTAAGGCCGCTGCTTTTCCTGATCTATGTAAATGATTTGTCAGAAGGAGCTGAATCATATCTGAATATATTTTGCGGATGGGACTTCACTCCTGAAATATTTAAGGATTATTCAGCATTACGAAGACTGAGAAAAGAAGCCTAATTAAGTGATGAAAATAGAAGATGGTGAAGAAGACCAGAATATGACTCCTCTCACTGGAAGCATTACCTGTTTGTGGAAGGGCTTGATGCACATCCGTTAGTGTTGCTGTAGCACAAAGCCTGTCAGGGTGGCACCATGTGAGGATTTTGAAAATCTAAACCATATACCTGTCATTGTCATGATTGCCGTCGCCTACATGGATAAGGAGATACTCGAAAGAATAATTATTTACAGCATATATAGATCAAGATGAGAGAGTACCTCACCATTTTGATCACTTCCCTTGACAAGACATAGATTCATCGGAGATAGACCAGCATCGGTGTGAATAGTTTGTACCTGAAGTAAGGGATGTAAGTCATAGGGTGGAGACAGTGGTCATATAGTAACTTGGCCATCTTAGAAGAAAAAAGCAAATGGAGAAGTGGTGAATTTCATGGCCCTAAATTGATAAGGCAGTATCGATGATTTTCAACATTGTTTTAAATAAGGAGGAAGCCATCGAGTAAAGAACAGAAGTTAAGCAAAAGTCAGGAAAGTTTTGAAGAAATATTTTTTTCATAGTTGATTGCCGTTTCCCGCGTTAGCGAGGTACCACCAGGGACAGACGTGCAATTCCACATTCGCTCACATCCATTCGCTAGCTGTGATATGCAATGCACCGAGACAATAGCCCCTATGCACAACCAGGCCCAACAGACTCTTCCATGGTTTCCCCTCGTCGCTTCACGTACCCTGGTTCAGTCCACCAGAGCAATCTACCCATTAATACAACATCGCTCAAGTTCACTGTATCCCGTGTACGCTTTTCACCCTCCTTCATGTTCAGGCACCGATCACTCAAAATCTTTTTCGCTTCATCCGTCCATCTCCAGTTTGGTACTCCCCCCATTCTCCTTGTCCTCGCCTGTTCTGACAGGCTCTTCGTCAACCTCTCTTCACTCATTCTCTCTTATATGTCCATTTCAACAAACCCCCCTCAGCTCTCTCAGCCACACTCTTTATAACTTATATACTTATTTATTGTAACAAAGTAGACTAATTGAACATTCCAAGTAAAGAAATAGCAAATGCAAAAAGTATTTAAGGGTTGTGGAAACTCTGCGATAGAATGAAAGAGGTAATGAGATGAGGCGCCACGAATGTACATTTCCCTCCCCATCTTTTTAAGTAATTACAAAAAGGTAATCACCCCACGTAAACATGAATTCAGGCATGCACACACGCATACATGCATGAGTGCTTGCAGTTATGCATGGTCAGTTTACAACAAAGTCTGCTGTGTACAGAATGTTACCTTCTTGGTGGTAACGCTGAGATGCGACAGCTAATACCCGTCTCGGAGATTTATCTCGAAAATATCTTCAGTTCTGTAGACCGTCTTGAAACACTGGTGAAGCATGACAGGTGTGAGGGACGTGACCCCCAAAGGATGAGAGGAGGGAGGGGGTGGACAAGGGAGTGTAGAAGGGGCGAGGGGTAATGGGAGGCATTAGACACTGGCGTAATTGCTTCAGGCACTACATAATGAAGAAAAGGTGGGGGACGGAAGGTAATTTGGGTTCTCCTTTGTTGTCTTCTTACTGCCTCTAGCGATGGCGTTTTCTCCTCGTTGGCTTTAGTGTTTAGTTTGCCTTCACGTTGCTTGTAGTGGTGACGTCTCCTCTTCGTTTCATTTAGCGTTGATCAGGTTGTTTTTTATTGTACCATCAGAGTTTATCTTTCCATCCTGTGTCTTCAGGTGTTCCTTAGGTTGTCTTTATGGTGCTTCTAGTGGCGATGTTTCCATTGTGACTTTTGGTAATCCTTAATTTGTCTTCTTCGTTCTTCTCGTGTTGATATTTCCATACTGAGTCTTCTGGTAGTCCTGACTTTGTCCTTATGCTTCCCTCTTCACTGGTGGTGGTCTCGTGTCTTCTGCTGGTATTCGGTTTCCTCCTTCAACGAGTCTTCATAAGGTCTCTATTACAAGGGCTCTTGATCCTTTTATTGTTGCATTTGGACCTCTTTAGAATCACCCACTTGATCTGTTGACAGTCCTCCGCTTTCTTATTGGGTAGAGGCAAAGTTTATGGAAATTAAATATCATTGTCACTAGCAAAGCATAGCATGAAGAAGGTTTCAGTGCCGTATGTAGAACCCTACGGGTGAGGACAAAGGCCTGTGATTTTAAATCTTATTTGCATTCTCTTAAGAGATCAAAGAAAGTACTAATGACAATATACAAAATAAATACTTTGATTTATAATAGAATCATGCACGATTAGGTATATGCAAAGAAAAAATGTTTTTCCTTCTGCATGTAAGAACTAAGCTGTAATTGTAAGCTTATTTGAATTCATTTTTACTTTTCCGTGGGCCACAGGCTGAGAACCTCCGCTCTAGTGGTTGTGTTGTTTCCGTGCTGTCGTCTGGGTGATGATTAGAATATCCTCGTATGGCCTCCAGTGTTGGCCTTGTCTCCTTGTTATATCTCCTGCTGTTGCTTAGTTTGTCCTTATACTGCCCCAAGTAGTGGAGGTGCTGTCTCTGCGATGTTCCTCCTGTTGCCTTGTGCCGCTGCCTTCATTGTTCTTGCGCTGGTTGTAATCTTGTTTCTGTTCCTGCTTAAATTGGTGGTGATGTTGGTGGTGTTGGTGATGGTGTCGGTAAGTTGTCTCTAACGCTGGTGCAGCTTTAGTTTCTGTTGATGCTGGTGTGTCTTGTGATGGTGTTGTTGCCATGCTGTCCCTGCTGGTGGTGAGGCCTTAGTTTGTTGTCTTCATACTGCCTCGAGCGGAGTCTCTACGCCCACTTTTCTGTAGTGATTAACTTAGCCTCTGCTGTTTGTGCTTAACGTTTTACTTTTTCTTTATCCTGTTTGTGTTGGCGTTTCCTTCATCCTGCTTGTAGTGACGTGGTGTCCTTGTTGTCTCTGCTTCAGGTAGCTTAGTTTCTTATTGATTCCAGTGTGGGTTTTGCTCACTTGCAGTTTATGATGCCGTTTACGATACCACACTGCCTCAAGGCCTAATTTTCCATTAATTGTCTTCGTACTGCCTCAAGCGGTGGTGTCTCCATATTGTTTTCTTCTGATGCTAGATTTTCCTCTTTACTGCATTTAGTTGTGGTATATTTTCCATGCTATATTTGCTGCTGATTCTCGCCTTGACTGGTTTTAGGTGTGGCGTCTCCAGAACGTTTTCTCTTCTTCTTGTGAATAAATGACTAATATGATGCCTTTAGCTGCGGCACTGTTTCTGCGCTGTGTGAGCTGACGTTGGTGAGTTTGTCTCCATGTTGCCTCTGTTGGTGGTGTCTCAACGCCGTTTCTAGTACGGTCGGCTCTTGGTCTGTCTTCATCCTGCCAACTCCATTGAAGGTACTGTCTGAATCGGCTTTCATATTCCTTATAGTGGCGGTCCTATCTCCATACTCTCCTCCTGTTGTGCCTAGGTTTTCTTCTTATTATCTCTGGTGCTGGTGCCTTTGCTTCTGATGAATAGTTTGTTCTTATACTCCTTTCTGGTGATCAGTGCTGGCTTCATGATGTTTCTGTTCATGCTTAATTAGGCTTCGTACTGGTGATAGTGTTTCTGTGCTGTCTTTACAGCTTATTGCTTAATTTGGCTGCATGTTGCCTTTAGTGATAGTCCTGTCTCCACGTTATGTCTGCTGTCTTCATATCCTTTATGATAATGGTGGTACCTCCCTGATGTGTCGTGTGCTGTTGTTTCCTGAATCATTTATCTTACTGTTTTCAGGTATGTGGATGTTTCCAAAGTATCTTTACCATTAGTGCTGAGCTTATCTTCACACTGCCTTCGGTGATATTAATTTATGTACGCTATTCAAGCAGCTGGGTCTCCTTCAGTTTGTTTTCCTATTGCCTCAAGTGGTGTAGGTGTCTTTAAAGTTTCTGTATCGTTAGTGCTTAGTTTAAATTCATACTCCCTCGAGTGGTATTATCATCTCCGTGGTGTCTCAACTGCTAGGGTTTGCTTTGTCTTATCCCTGCCTCTAGTGCTGGCGTTACCTCAACTGATGGTCCCTGTCTTTATACCTCTTTCTGTTACTGTGTTATCTTCGTGTCCTCCAGTCTATACTATTTCCATGATTAATTTGCTTCAATTGACTTGTTTTAATACTGTCCCTAGTGGTGGGTGTTTTTTTTTTTTGTTTGTTTTTTTGCTGTTTCTGTTGTTAATTCCTGCCTGTACACCGCCACTGTGGTGTATCCATGCTGCTGTTGCTGCTGTTCTCTTAGTTCGTGATTATAATTCCTTTCCTTGTAGTGGTGGCTCCGCATTTCCTGTAGCGACGGTAGCATTTTAGTTTGCTTTGAAGATGTACTTCCAAAACAGCAAACGCATTTTATTTTGACAAGAAAATGTTACCTTTTGCGCATTGTCTTCTTACTAAGTCGAGTTTGATTAACGTTGAAAGTCTTTTATGTCATTTCTTATCACTAATATTATAATAGTAGTCGACATAACACAGACAATGTTTCAGTGGAAGGCCGTTTTGGCTGAAAAGATGTACATGAAAAGCAGTGGGGAATAATTTGAGCTTCTCAGGTGGTGGTGTTTGTAGAACCAGTGATATTTTATACCTCAAACGCTTCCTGTTATGTTGCTAATGTCCTCCTGCCTGCCTTTCGGCCCCAGCATTCCTTGTGCTACTTTTATACTTTCTTTAGTGGAGGTTCTGTCAGTGGAGGCTGAGGCATGTGAGCATCAAAGAGGCGGGTAGCCTGTTGCTGGACTGACTCCAGGGAAAATAGGAATTTCAAATATGTTTGTTTATTCCAGAGTCTCGTCCAGTGGAAAGAGTTGAGAGAGAGAGGAGGAGTTTCTTTTTGCTCCTGCGGCTGTCGCTTGTGATGTGTTCCAGGGGGCGTCCCTGGTATTTGTGCGTCCTGGCTCCTCGCATCCAGTTGCTCGCGACGTCTGGTTATCGTACATAACTGACGCTTCTAGGAGAAAGATATAGAGTTGTATCAGTTTATATTTGTCACCCCTGATATCTCTGAAAGGCCTTTGGTGTTACATAGGATTCGAAGTTTGGGGTTTTGGACACTGTGATTTTTGATGAGTAGAGTGTGCCATGGTTTTCTATTAGCTTTGGTTTGTTTGTTGTATATATGTAAGATATTTTTTCTAAAGGTATGTGGAATCCGATACCTGCAAGACGTCGTACCGATTACGTGGAAGTTGTTTCTCTTTTTTGCTGAGTTGTCTTCGTGTTGACCAAGAGCTGGTGCCATGTCAAGGGTGTGGAGAGTCTAGAGTTTAATTCAGTTGTATCTTTTATCGTTGTGTGATACAGCACCTTGTATTGGGTGGCACTGTGAGGGAGAGATAGTGTAATGGGAGGAGATGTAATGGGGGAAAACGGAAGAGGATAGTAAAGATCTGACTGAATAAGAGGGTAAGAGATTTAGATGTATCTGTGTGGAGGAAGTGGGGTGCAAGTGGTGTGAGTGTGGTTGGGGGACAGTAGGGGTCACGAAGCGAAGGATCACAGGAGTGTGGGGGTTTAGGAGTGAGAGAGACCTGGAGGTGAGAGGTTGATAGGGTACGTAGTGATAACGTCGAGGTGATGTATCCTCTTTCTTTAACTGAGGAGGACCAGCCAGCTCTGAATTTGTCGTAATTTGGTCGCAAAAGGGCTTCATGAGGAGAGTATTGGAGGGTGTACGTCGGGAGAGTCATGGAGCTGTGTGAAGGAGTCATGAAGGGTGTTGAAAGACGAGTCATGGAGGATGTGTCAGGGGGTCATGGTCTTTTAGGAGTCATGAGAGTGTGTCAGGGGGTCAGAGAGGGTGTGTTAGGGGGACACGAAGGAAGGGGTCATAAGGTCAGGCTAGATGATTTGAGGGAGTTATTGAGTGTGTGTGTGTGTGTGTGTGTGTGTGTGTGTGTGTGTGTGTGTGTGTGTGTGTGAGGGAGGAAGATCAGGAAGGGTGTCTGGGGAGCCAGGGATGGGTCTGTGAGGGAGGTTATAATAGGTGTGTGGCTGCCGTTGTGGAGGGATCATGAAAGTTGCGTGTGGAGAGACATGAAAAGTGTGTCTGGGTGAGTGTGTGTGTAGGGGGGGGGGGATGGGAGTTCATGGAGGATGTATAAGAAGCCTGGGGTGTCTGATGGAGTCATAGGGTCATGGAGGATGTGTGAAGAGAGCCAAATTGGGCTCTTTAAGGGAGTTCTAAGGGATAATTGGAGTGGGGGTGGGGAGGGTGGCGGCTCTGGAGGGCGTGTGCAAGGGGGGGGGGACGTGGAGGACACGCGAATATCATGGGAGGTGTGTTAGGGTCGGGGAGGGAGTCATGAAAAATGCATGAGAGGATAATAGGGATCATGAGAGAGGGATAGTGGATGGGGGTGGATGGGGTGAGGAGGTTATGAAGGATAGGCCTGAAGGAGTCAAGGGGGAATGTAGGGAAAAAGTAATTTAAGGTTTTATCTTGGGGGTCATGGAAGGACTGTGAGCGAGGTCATGGAGGGGATTAGGGAAGGTCATAGGTAATTTAGGCTGAGGAAGATAATGGAGCCGGTGGAAGGCTCGTTGAGGATGCCAAGGAGGGCGGATGAGGGAGTTGTTACGGAAGTATGAGGAGGGTTTGTAGAGCATGCGTAGATTTATTAGTGGTGTGTGAGAGAATCATGAAGGGCGTATGACGGGGTCGTGGATGATGCTGTGCGGGTTCAGTGTGTATGTGTGGGTGTGAGAGGTTCTACAAGGTGTGTGAGAGAGGTAGTGGTTCTGGAAAGTGTGTGTGAGAGAGAGAGAGGTTTTGGAAGGTGTTTGTGTGTGTGTGTGTGTGTGTGTGTGTGTGTGTGTGTGTGTGTGTGTATGTGTGTGTGTGTGTGTGTGTGTGTGAGAGAGAGAGAGAGGCTCTGGAAGGTGTGTGAGATGTCATGGAGAATGTGGTAGTAGGTTCATGCACGGCTTTGTGTCGTCATGGGTATGTGAGGAGGATCATAGAGGGTTTGTGAGGGGAAGTGCTGGAGGAAATGAGAGAAGGGACCTAGAGTGTGTTGTGAGTGGGGTTATGAAGGATGTACGAGAGTGGTCACTGAGGGTGTGTGTGATTGTGTCACCAAAATTGTGTGAGTGGGCAGAGGTCACAGAGGCTGACGAAGGATGTGTTACCGAGGTCACAAAAAGTGCGTTACCAGGTTATGGAGGATGCGTTACGGGGGGTCACGAAGGATGCATTTCCCGGGGTCACGGAGAATGCGTTGCCAGGGTCATGAAGGATGAGTTACCTGGGAAACAGAGAACGCGTTACTGGGTTCATAGAAGATGCATTACCTGGGTCACAGAAGATGTGTTACCACATTAGACAAGAATGCATTAACGGAGTCTTAGTGAGTGTTACAGGAGGCATAATGGATGCGTTACCTTGGTCGCAGACGATGCGCTACCGGATGTGTTACTTTGGTCATAAAGTATGCGTTACTAGGGTCACGGAAGATGCGTTACCAGGGTCACGAATGATGCGTTATTAGGGGGGGGGTCATAGATATAGCTACTAAAATGCAGGAAGAACACTTAAAGATAACTCTTTTGATTCCACGAACTTTTCTTGTCACTTTCTATTACAAAACCTACGGAACTGAAGATTATGAGGCTAGCCTCCTTGATCACCCAGAACAGAAGGGTAGACACTGAACTAATCTTAATCTCTTAACATTTTGGCTGATCTTATAACTTTATTTTAACATTTCCTTTCACAGAGTCTTAATGTTTTTTTTATCATAAGATATGAAACATTTTCTTTACACAGCGACTTAATATATTATATTCAACATTTTCTTTACACGAAGACTTGATATTTCATATCAAACGTTTTCTTCACGCAACGACTTGATATATCAGAGAAAAAAATTCTTTTCTTAGTCTTAATGTATAATAAACATCCTTTTCACACAGAGACTTAATGTATCCTTTCAAAGAAGTAAACGAAAATACATAAAGATGATCAATAGCAGATATGTTTAAAGCCATGTATAGTTAGTGCATATGATGGGTATGTTAAATTTTGTGTTAACTCGTTAAATGTAATGTGAAATTACTCTCTCTCTCTCTCTCTCTTCTCTCTCTCTCTCTCTCTCTCTCTCTCTCTCTCTCTCTCTCTCTCTCTCTCTCATCTTTGAGAATTAATTACTTTAAAGACAGTAATCAAATAGCCAGCTATATATCAGAATGGAAACTGTAGTTGGGAAGAAATTGCAGCTTATTCCAATTGCTTAATTGGTGTCATTATTGTTAAAGTTACGCAGTACGCACCGCAGGTAGTAACATATTATGTATTATTAAAAGAGGCATTTGCCGGGGATGCATCATCCATTACATGGTACAAGTTAATCTGTGTAGTGAGCCTCCTCTCTAACATTACTTCAATGATAAGGTTGATTTTTCCAAGTAATGATGGTGTTTACAACGTCTTTACAGCTAGATTTTTTTTTGGATGCTTTTCTGCCGACAGATCAAAATATGGTTTGTGTTTCCCTTCAGAGAAGATTTGAGTCATTATCATCCAGGAGAATACTTGAAAATTGCTCTGGTACTCACTGCTAGATGATGGATGATTTAATTTCAGAAGAAAAGATTATTCGATTCTGAATTACGTATTGGAGTCATTTAGAGTGTGTGAATGGCTCATACAGAGATTGTGAGAAGGATCACAGAAGGTGTGTGGGGATATCATATAGTGAGGGTGAAGAGTTCTTGATGTGTGTGTGTGTGTGTGTGTGTGTGTGTGTGTGTGCGCGCGCGCGCGCGCGCACGAAGGAAAATGGGGGGGGGGGTAGGAAGGATAGGTAAGGGTGTAGGTGGAACAAGGAAGTTGCGTGAGGGCTCGTGAAAGGCGTGAAAGGAGTGGTTATATTGAGTGTGTGGTGAGGTTATGCAGGATGTATGAGGAAGGTGTCTGAAGGGTTAGGGGGATGTTTAAGGGCGAAGGAAAGCGTGTAGGAACGGGTACTGTGGAATGAGAAGGGTTGGGGACTGAGTTCCATATTAGTGATAATGCTTACGATAATGTTTAACGGTTTATTAAGATATCCGGAGAAAGCGGCTGTAAATATATCGTGAAAGTACAAATGAATTAGATAATTAGCATATGGAAATAGGTTCTAACAGACAGTTTATAGTATACGCAAACACTGGGAAGACAGTTGTACTGGCTAGTGATTATGTTCACAATAGTGTAGATGGGGGTTGTTCTTGAAGTCGTCTGGTGCGGCTCGTATGTCCTCGTTGTGGTAGTGGCGCTAAGCTGCAAATTAGGGTCAAGTACTCGAGAAGACGGGAGGTGACTGTGTTGGAAGTAAGGGTCTGATGATGATTGGAGAAAAGTGAAAGAAACTGCATGCTGAGTGCCTTTTGAGTGGTGGTGTAAGAAGGACCAAGTGTGATCTTACGGTCCTTTTTCTTCAACTTTTCTTGAAGCTCCTGTGCGTCAGGTGGAGTAGGCATCAGTGCTGTGAACAAAAATGCAAGCGATGTAGGTGTCAATGAGTTTAGGTAAGGGGATTCAAGTGGCTTAAATTAACGAAGAATGTAGAGACGATAGCTAGAAGGTTTGATGATGGTGGTGATGTGTTCCTTCCCGCTTTATTTATCGTCTGAAGTAACGCTAGGCGCATGATGTACTGAACAGCCGCGAGGGGGCTGGGGCTTAGTGAGCCAGCGGGGAGTAGGACAGGTTCAGAGGCTAAGGCCAAACGCGTGACTACGGTCTTAGTTGGGTCAGTGTTCACCCAGTTGACGGTAGTCCAGTTCTGAAGGTTACTAAAGGTGCTCCAGAGGGCAGTGTTGGCGGATGACCGGTTGCCAACACTGACGCCATGTACAGAGTGTTCGACTTATTTCTATTGAACATTTGCTTACACTGGATCATCATGTAGAAAGACGAGGAAAAGTTGTCAGGAGAAAAAGTATGACTGAGTTGATAGATATGCTCTGTGGAAGGTGTTACGAATATTTGGTGTTAAGTAAAACTGTTTCAAGATGCGAAGAAGTTTTGTTAAGAGATTAAGGCTTGTGTGCAAGTAGGAGGAAAGGAGGGTGACCAATCCGTTTGTCCTGTAGGGCGCCACAGGTGAGGGAATGGAAGGTGAAGATGGCCCCCTAGTAGCGTACAGACAGACAACTTATGATGTATGTCTTTAGTAATCAGGTATTCATTCTAAATCCTTAACAAGTAGACGCCCCTCAGTAGAGGAAGTGGTTTGCTCTTCGTGGATGTAATTCCACGTAAAGTATGACGTAAGAATGAGCTGCGGATGGAAGGCAATGAATCTAATGAAGGGAGCTGGGGAGCGTGTGAGGGGCGGGAACAACGGCGGTGAGCCTGTGTGGAAAGAAACCCCGGAAGCCACGTCAGCTGAAAAGTGAAGTAGGGGAGGAGGTCGGGGGTAGGTGGCGTCAGGAGGTTGTCCCCTCATTGCTGACGTCGGCTCTTTGTGATTACGACACATGACAGCGGCTGATCAGGGCGACACCACCGTCTCAGGCATCGTTAGCATGAACGTCACCAATAAAAGTCATTACAGCTGATGTTTTTTTTTTTTTTTGTCTTCCTAAAGACACAGACATTACCTCTAGTTTACAATAGTACCGTCCACTTTACCCTGTCTGTCGTCAACGTTATTCATCAGCATCTTAACTTCTACATCCTCCATGTCTTCCACAGTCAGACTTATCACTCCTTCCTCCATCAGTAGAGCCTTAAGTAATCATCGTCGCCAGCTACACAGTCTAACTAGCCACACCCTCCTACGTCAGCAGCCTCTCCCACTTCACCAACCCTCCTCCTTAATCCACCCTCCCTGTGTCACCCCATCTGTCTGAGTCACCATCCATGCTTGCGTTGCCATCCCTTCCCACATCGCTATCCTCCTTGCTTTACTAGCTATCCCTCCAAAGAATCATCATGTCATATTCTGTGTCTCTTTCCTTTTCCTGGGTCACCACCCATCTTCTAACCTTCATACCTCAACAATCGTCTTGACAGCATTCCTTCCCGCGTCATCAACCCTCTCTACACACCCTCCCTCCTGAGTCACCTGCTCTCCTGCATCATCTTCCCATCTTCCCTGAGTCACCCTCCTTCCTGGGTCACCTACCCCTCTATGTCACCTGCCATGTATCTTCTTACCCTCTGAGTTACCTCTCCTCATGCGCCACCCTCTTCCCCGAGGCGCGTTCCTTCCTGATTCATTTTCCTTCTCCTTCACCTTCCCTTCTACATCGCCTTCCCTCCAGAATCACTTTTCCTCGTAAGTCACTTTCCTTACTGATGAAATTGCCACTCTTGACGCACCCTCCCTGGTGTTCCACTCCTGTGTCAACTTCTCCTGCGTCACCTTCCATCTGCTTCACTTTCTCCTCTTGCGTCATTTACCCCTCCTGCGTCACGTTGTCCTCTATATCACCTGCTCTTCTGCGTCACCTGTCCTCCTGCGATACATGTCTTGTGTCGTCTGTCTTTCTGCGTTACGTACCCTTCTCGCTACCATCACAGTCTTACTTGATCCTCTCGCATCACCCATCCCCGCCACCACTCCCCCCCCCCCACCTCTCGCATCACCAACCGACCAACTCACCGACCTTCCTGTGTGCCTTGTTCTTCTCCGTCACCTTCCTTTCTTTTTACCCCCATCCCTGCCCTACTTACCCCATGTGGATCTTGAGCCCTCCTGCGTCTCGTCGCCTACCTTCTGGATGATCTCGCCCTCCTGCGTCACCATTCCTCCCGCGTCACCACTCCTCTGACGTCGCCACCATTATTACTGTAGACATGGCCCTACAGAGCCGTCAGTCACTGTACGCCTCTAATATTTGTGTTGTGGACCATCGTGGAACAATTGGTCTCGTGTGTCCCCCTCTCTCCCGCCATTGTTTTAAGACGTCGTTCCTATCGACGTGGGGAAACAAAACGTGGTTTAGGCACGTTCTCTCTCAGCCTTCATCCCCCACCCTCCTCCTCCTCCTCCTCCTCCTCCTCCTCCGCCTAACCTCCCCCTCCCCCCCCTTTTTTTTTTTACCCCAGTTGCGTTCTTTTATTTATTTTTGCAAGGTCGTCTTTTGCTCCCTAGTGAAGTGGGCTCTTCGGTTAGTTATTATGGTGTGTTTTTTTCCGGTATTTAAGTGAGGGTTGATTGAAAGATATTGGGACTGTTGGGATCAAGTTTGTTCCTTCTTGGAAACGAAGGGGCGCTGATATCACGAGAGGTTTAGGCTGTAGTAGGAGAATATATGTGCGTGTCTGTCTGTCTGTCTGTTATGGTGCATGTTTCGATATGGTTCCCTTTACCCTCCCCGAGTAGTTTGTGTTTTGGTAGATGGCATGGAGAGCCCTTCGATTCTCATGCTTCCGTTAGATGGGTATTTGTGATAACTGCTTTCCTCACCACTTCTGTTCATTTTCTCCTCCTCCTCCTCCTCCTCCTCCTCGTGTCCTGCATTCCCCCATCCTGGTGATGCTACGAATCTCTCATTTCTGCCTGTGTTCCTAACCTCCCCTCCTGAACTTCCTGTTGTCGTATTGCCTCCGGTCTTCTTAAACTCTTTTTCTCCTTTTACATCCTCTTCCTTTCCTCCTCCTTCCCCTCCATCATCCCTGACCTTCCTCCTTCTACTGTCTCTTCTTCCCACTCTTCCTTCACTTTTTTTATCCTTCTGTTTTTCCATCACCCATTCCTATGCTTCTTCCCCTCTCCCTTTCTTTCCCTCCCCTTTTCCCCTCCTCTCCTGCCTCTCTCTCTCTCTCTCTCTCTCTCTCTCTCTCTCTCTCTCTCTCTCTCTCTCTCTCTCTCTCTCTCTCTCTCTCTCTCTCTCTCTCTCTCTCTCCTTCATCCCTCCCCCCTTTCTTTATCCTCCATCTCCCTCCTTTTACCCCATCACCCCCTCCCCCGCTCTTCTTAATCCTTCCACCTCCTCCTCCGTCTACCTCCCTTCCCCCTTACCTCCCTCCCTCCCTCCCTCCACTAACACTAAGCTCACAGAGGAACAACTCCAACAAACTTTTTTGTGTGGCATTTGCCCACCAGGGGGACGCGATTTCTGCCACACGGAAAAAAAAAAAGTATATAGTAAAGGAAAATGTCCGCTTTTTATTTGATGGTGTTTCCGTTCATTATGGTATTTTGTCCATTTTTCTGATGAAGATCAAACAGTTTTTTGTAAAATTCATGAAATATTTTTCATATTTAGTGTTAATCAGGAATTACTACAATAACGAAATATGTTTCGCACCTGCGACAGTCAATTCTGAGCAGAGCGTACATTACTGTGCGATATATATGTATATATTTTTCCCCAGGATGTTTAGTAATGTTGTGTCACAGTCTCCTGCTAGGTGACGCCAAGCTTCTTGCTAGGTGACGCCAAGCCTCTTGCTAGGTGGCGCCAGGCCTCTTGCTAGGTGACGCCAGGCCACTTGCTAGGTGACGCTAGGGCCGGGCTGACGGTGCTGTTGTACTATTTGTGATTAACGTAACACAGATGTCTGACCTTCTCATTTGAAGCGTGTATCTGTCTTCGCAAGTACCACTTACCAGAATTCCTCTTACCCATTGGTTTTTTTTCCCTCGCTTTTATACCATTATATACATTGTTAACTTACCAGGTGAATTGATATCATTACGCCCGTTGTCTGATGTTGTTTGTCTGTAACATAATTTTTCTGTGAATTTTCACATGTTTATCTCCTCACGAACCACTTCGTCACTTGCAACACCGAAGGAATTCAGTAATGATCAATGAACTCGGTCCTTTATCAAAGTTCCTCATTTCAGCATCTAATGTGTTCCATCTCGGGCTTGAGTGATCTCTGATGGGAAGAAATTAAGAAAAAAAAAAAAGAAAATAAAAGTCTTGCCTCAGACCACAGAGCAGATTGAACGAAAACTTTACAGAAATGATTGATGGATTCTCTTACATCAACTTTCCTCATTTTGTGCCGATTTGACATCCAATATGGCCGCCAGGTTATATTGGACAAGTTATCGATACAAGCTTACCTGAACCTGATTTTTAGCATCTTTTTTCTCCCCCTCGTTGTTATCATTATTTCCTTTTTTTTTGAGTAATTAAGATTTTTACTTCATCGTTTCAGAGTTTATGAATCTTGCAATATTAGATTTAGATATTATTACTAAGAGATATTTAACTATGACCGAGATATTAAACTGAGTCAGCATATGAATTTTTTCATGTTATTTTGCGATCAATTTCGTTGCCCGCCTCACTTTTTATGTTAGTCTCTGTGTTCTTCCTTCCTTCCTTCAGCTAATCGTTGTTCTACACTGTATCCTTCTCCGTCGGTTGATCTGTCCTATGTGTTGTTGTCCCTGACCTTATCCTTACCGTCGAACTCTTTTATATTTACTCACCACTAAACCGCGGGGCTTCGAGGCGGGCCTTTGATAATGTGCCCTGAGACCTGGACTCAGGAAGCACAGCAGAACAACCATCATGACTTAAAAGTAAATAACTGGCTGGATTTTGCGAACCTTCAAAACGAGAGATAAAAGCAGTGATAACACCGTTCACCGCTCCTATACACCCTCCAGATTAGAATACCCTTCCTTGATGGCGTACCCTCTGGAGGCGAGAGCTAGTGGCGAATTTCAGACTGTAAAGATCCTACACTGAATCTGTTAAACATTAAAGCTAATGTGAACCACTGAAATCACTTTTGTCACTCCCAGGAACTCGGAAATGTTGTAAGGTCTGTCCCTCAGCCCTCACTCGAAATGTATTTCCGATTGGAACGACAGACATGAAAGAGTCTGCAAATATCACTAGTAAAATGTAGACACCATAAGGACAGTAAATGAGGATATTGTAAACATTCGGGAACTGTTCAGCGCTCAGCCAACAAACACTGGAGATTATGGACCAACGAAATGAGGAGGGAGAGAGAAAAAAGATATCTTTTAAGTATACCTTATCATCCAAACTACATTAGGAACATTGGCCTACAGGTCGCGGCCTCAAATAACCTGACTGGTCAAAGGAACAGTTGTACAGTTTGGTTACAGTTCAAGTCACCGAGGTACGGATGAACCTCTGAAATGAGTTGAAGTTATGCATAAGGAAGTGTCCAGTGAACCTTTGCTTTATTATTTATTTCTATATGAAGCCGTAATACATATGCACATACACATTCATCATCTTTTACGAGTTACGGAATATGTAGTCATGTATCCCAGTCTTGTATTGAGGGGATAATCATATTAATGCTCTGTTTGTATAAAATACTTGCTCCCTTTTTACCATTACACATTAGAACACGAAACCGTAAGGACTCCTATATGTTCAGAAATGCTAATGCTTAGTGGGCGTTACATAGATTTATATGTTAATTTACGGATGAAAAACGATAGCTGAAGATTTTTAGGTAACATGATTATCTAGAGGAGGTAGGAAATTTCAGCTTCGAGTATGGAGATGAGACGTTTTTTTTATATCTGCTTTATTGTAGTGATGGTTAGCGAGCATTTATCAAATTCTTTATTCCAGTTTAACAGGGGATCCCTTGGATAGGGCTCCTGTAGCTTTATCTGACGTACTCCAAGCGGGAGCTGGGTAAAGTGGGTTCCATGAGGGTGAACAGGTCTTCAGCGACGCTGAACTCCTTTCCGTCCGCTACCGATGAAATAGCCTCGTAGAGAGTTACCTCTCTCTCTCTCTCTCTCTCTCTCTCTCTCTCTCTCTCTCTCTCTCTCTCTCTCTCTCTCTCTCTCTCTTCGAGAGGTTATACGGCGAGTGCATTGGCGAAGTTGTATCACTGGGAGTACAGTCTCGCCAAAGAACTTCTCACTCCAAAGAGATCTACACTTCCTTACTTCTGGAAGTAGAGTATCTTTGGGCTGCAGGAGACTTTGGAAAGGTTTTGGATAATACCAGGACTCTTTCATAGAAATTGGTATAGGGTTTATTATATATACCTTTTTTTTTTTTTTTAATTTTCCAAAAGAAGGAACAGAGAAGGGGGCCAGGTGAGGATATTTCCTCTAAGGCCCAGTCCTCTGTTCTTAACGCTACCTCGCTAATGCGGGAAATGGCGAATAGTATGAAAGAAAGAAAAGATATATATATATATATATATATATATATATATATATATATATATATATATATATATATATATATATATATATATATATATGTGTGTGTGTGTGTGTGTGGTGTGTGTGTGTGTGTGTGTGTGTGTGTGCGTGCGTGTCTTATCCATAGGGAGAGGGAAGAAAGAATACTGCCCACGTATTCCCTGCGTGTCGTAGAAGATGACTAGAAGGGAAAGGACCGGGGCTGGAAATCCTACTCCCGTCCAGTATTAGTTTTCCAAAAGAAGGAACAGAGATGGGAGCCATGTGAGGAATCTTCCCTCAAATGCTCAATCATCTGTTCCTTACGTTACCTCGCTAACGCGGGTGATGGCGAATACGTAAAAAAAAAAGTGTATATATATATATATATATATATATATATATATATATATATATATATATATATATATATATCGTGTTTTCTTTTCCTCGTGGTTATCAGCAAATTCACATATACTCACAATATACATATGTACTCTTTAACTGTATATCTAAAGTTCACTCACGTACCGTAAAAGTTTTTTTTTGTAACAAAGGAAAGGTCTGTTGTATTCACAGAGCTCCCTAGGCCTCATAATTTGCCGAATAAAGAACAAAAGATGGTTTTGTCCATAATGACGCCTCACCCGTGGAGGGAGGGAACTCTCCGGTGCTGCTATACACGTCATTACCTCCGGAATTTCAACCCCCCGCCCCTCCCCCCCTTCCCCCACCTCCTTCACATCTATCATTTGTTTCCACACTCTTCCCCCCCCACGACCCCCTTTCCCCCCCCTCTGGTCGTTCCCAATAGCCCCTCTCATCCAGTTTCTCAAGCTTCCCCCATCCATCCCCTCCTCCCACGTTCCTCTTTCTTTTTTTCCCCCCTTTTCAGTTGCCTCAGTGACTGGTGCGCCCTGATGAAGTAGAGGCCTGAGACAATAGCGGCCTCCGCGGGTAGAGTAGGCAAGTAGGGGGATCCAGTCCCTGGGCAGGACCGGTAGCTTAAATATCGAACCCTGAGTGATGTTTGCGAGTGGCTAATCAACGCCTATGCCTCTTCTAGTGTGCTCTCGTGGGGGGCTTGCTTGGGTTGTGGGGGTGGGAGGCTGGGAAAAACGGGACTGGTGAGGGAATAGAGTGGTAGGGGTTTAGAGAGAACAGAGAAGTAAAGGTGAATAGAGGGATGAAAGAGGTGAATGGGGAGATGAAGTGCAAAGGCGAAGAGTGTGGGAAAGGACAAGAAAATGATGGAATCGGAAAAGAGACAAGACTTGCTTAGTGGATACTGTCCTGTTTAATGCACTCTTGAACTCCATGCTAAAGGAGATCATGACACCAGGCCAACAGTTAAGGTAACCCTTGTAGATAGTGACTTCAGCCGTACGAGGAGTTGATATATTAATAAAGTTGGTCTGTCAGGCAAATGAAAACGAAATTTGTGTGGATACAAATGTTATTTTTGATTTGATGGAAATGCTTTACCGTCTCTATTTATAAAAACCCCTCTTGCCCCCATGCTGAATGATAGCCACACGGGTAATGCTGAGACGCCTTTACATATGCTGTATGACACTCTGCTGGATATTGGCACCAATAGTGAGCATAGGAGTTCTGCTAAACATTTTTAAGGCACGAGTTCGAATTTTATATTATTCGATAACGATATTCAAGAAGAAAATTATGTCCACATTTACTGTGTACATGGAATTGGATCACAGGGGAGGGAGGCTGAGTTCTTCCATGTTAGGAAACCAAATAATTGTTCGTAATTCAGTCTTCCAGCTGATGTGTTGAACAAGATAGACCTTTGAATGAAGTTTCTTTATTGAGGATACCTAGAATGAGAGCCGGATTACCCGTGTTGAATGGCTTGGCTCAAAGAGTGGGAAACCTTGGTAAGCGGAGCATAAAACCAAGATCAGCGGAGGTAAATACGACGCCCTGTTGACACATGAAGATTGGTATTTACGAACATTGGTTGCTCTTGATGCACAAGGTTAATCAGGATGAAGAATTCGTTATTGATCCAACTGGTTCATCCTGTGAGGGGGTGACGGGGTGTGTGTCGACGTGTACTGGTAGGGGGGTAACTTGAGACTAGCTGAGAGGCTGGAGGGAGTGCGAGGAGGGTGCTGGGAGCTGAGAATAGGGAGGGTGAGTAGAGTGCAGGGAGCTGAGAAGTATTTACAATATGTTTTTTGTCCTTTTATATTCAACGTTGATGTTTGTAGGAATATTTCAGTACTGTTTTGTGATCATCTTTCACGTACTCGACGTGTTGTGAAGTGTTATGAGATGCAAATTTCATGGAATGCTTTTATGGTGGCTCCAAGTTGCAAATAGAGACTCATGGATGTATTACAACGTTGACAAACACTGGTACGTAATTTTGGTCCTGTTATCATTATATTTTTTTCCGTAGACACGCTTGGTTATTGAAGTGGCAATGAAAGCAAATGATGAATGAAGTCGGATGACCTAATTATCACCCGTACACTTTCCCACACACCTCTGCCTCCAGCCACCCCGAGGGACAGCTGCACTCGACCAACCCTTCTAGGGAGTGCGGCGGTGCGAGCGTGACGGGGGCAGGGAGTAGGGTGGAGTTATTGAGGTGTGATGGAGGGTTAGCGAGGCTTTTGTTTTATTCCCTGCTTAGGAACTTGATGAAAGGGTTCGTGTAGGGTGGAGTAGCGACGGGATGTAGAAAAGGGGGGGACGGGGACGTCAGTGGAGTACCTTTGGGAGATGGTGAGGTTTGTGGTGGTGGCGGCGGTGGAGGGTGAGCGGCGGAGGTGTAGATGGACCAGGGAGGGACTAAGAGAACGAGGGTGAGTACCACACGGCCCAGTGATGGAGATGATGGTTCCTCTGGGGGGAAAAGTGAGTGACGGGTATATTGAAGGGTAACAAGGATAAGTACCGCAGGGAAGGGTGGAGGTACTGTGGGGGTGAACGACAAGGGTATATAAGGACCAGTGTGGGTCGGGGAACGAGGTTAAGAACCGTGGGGGGAGGGGATTGTTCCAGTGGGGAATGTGATCGGTGGGGAGGAGAAACTAGCGTGATGTTTAAAGGTATAATAGAAGGGGAGATTAAGAGAATGCAGTCTTTGGAAGAGAGAGAGGTGGATGGAAGAGTGGGTTGCTGAAGGAGAATGGAGGCGGGGGTGGGGGTGAAGCTGGAGGAGGTGAGGGACCGGAGGGTGAGGGTGGCTATCGGGTTTGCCGGAGGGCTATCACGTGGCCGGCAGTAATTAAGAGAAGCCCAAGGAAGCCTTGAAGCAGCTTAATGTTGAAGCCTCTGACCAAGACGGGGGGAGACAGGCGAGCTGCAGCTGCTGCCTCAAGCTAAGAGGAGGGAGGGTGTGGGCGAGGCGCGTAGGGTATTATGCACGGAAACTCTTGCTCTAGGGAGCGAGATGAGGGGCTCTTGCGTTTCATTGGTCATGTTTGGAATACGTTATGATTTTTGTATAAGAATTCTGTGATTATTTGGTATTCAGAAGTACCGTATATTCTGTGCCTTTTAGGTAAACTTTTTTTTGGATTTTCCGACGCGTGAAGCTGAAAGGTATTGTTGATGATTCCTCTGCTGTTAGAGTAACCATCAGTTTGTCTGCGGTTTCCACAATCCGACCGTCCGTCTACGATGTCCACAGCCCATCCTCAATGTCCACAATCATTGCGTCCGTCCACCATGTCATGTAAGTTCGTCCGTATGGCCTTGTTGTCCACAGTCCGTCCATCGATCTGTCCGCGATGTTGACAGTTTGTCTGTCCGTCCGTGATATCCCAAATCGTCCCTCTTATTTATCACCTCAGTCCGTCCGGTCGTCCGTGGTGACGAAATTTTGTCCATCTGTCGCTGGCGTCGAAAGTCCGTCCGTACGTCTCCGTCTTCGCGTCCCGGATGAAAGGTTGGCGTCACAGTGGTGGTGAGTGGTCAAATCGGGCATAGCCAAATTTTTTTCATCTTCAGATGAGATTGTCATTTTCAATATGATAAATAAGTTAACCCCCGTTTTCTAATTATAGTTTTGGTAGAATTGTTATTGTATGTATGTCTTAGTTAGGATAATATGCTTTTGATGTCTCAGATATGCTTTTTTCAGTCTGACTGAGCTGGGATATTACTTCTTCCATTATGTAAGTAGGATAAGCAGGCTTAAAACATTTTTGCCTGTGGTATTATCATTTCTTCACATGTTAATGCTGTAATTACCCGTTTAATTTCTGTTAGCCTGGCGATTTTAGTTTCTTCCGGATTATAAGGGAATCATAATTTTTTTATTGTTTATATCACTTTTGTGTTATGTATATTTTCCCTCCTTTTTTTTTTGTCGATTAGGAAGGCTTAATTCCATCCCCTCAACTTGGTGTAGGTGATGGCTGGTTGCATGAGGCTGCTATGCTATTGTGTCCTGACTGGACGATATGATGCATTTTGGAGAAGCTTGGGTGAAATTCTTCACCATTTCCACCACTTTGGTCTCATTGTCACGGTGATGAACTGAGGGATTCTAAGACCTCAAGGGTTAATATTATTTAGACGCAAATAAGGCACCCCGGCTCTTCGCTTGGGTTATTTTGATATATATATATATATATATATATATATATATATATATATATATATATATATATATATATATATATACATTGTCCCTCAATACAGCTGGAATGTTGATTCATTGTGCAAAGTAGGAACCTGACCTTCCTTCGTTTTCATGAACATGTTATATTTCACGCTAACGTTTAGATAACAGTAGATATTACTTGATGAATTAAGGTTCCCTTTTTACTGGAACGCTGTCAGCCATATATGATCGTTAGACATTATATAAATGAGTAGTTGTGGATGATCCCAACAACCAGAACTGGCTGGATGACTACCAATGCCTTCACTCGTTTCATCGTCAGTTTTCAAGTGTTGTTAACGGTTGTCGGATCCTACCTATCATCACCAGCGACGCCCTGGTTATTTGGTTTTCACAAAGGATGAGGTTAACCCACATGATTATTTCCTACCTCTCCTTTCTTTAATGACGTTGTTCTCTATCTTGTTATATAATAGTTTAACTGTTTCACTTCTTCTTGTTGAAATTTTATTGTGTTAACCTTTAAAGTATTGCTGTTTGGTCTCTAGATTCGTATTTGGTTTCTTCATTTTGTGCCATATTGCACTTTACGCCTTTGCGTAGGAACACATCCAACCGCGACCTCCTACGTACACACCCCTAGCTTTCATGTATATTATATTAGAATTAGAATCTACCATCCACAACCAAGCCCCACAGAATTCTCCTTGGTTTGTGTTGACCGCTTAGTATTCATTTCTTCAACCGACCACCCGCGCGTCACCCCTTATATACCATATCAGTCCAGTTCTTTCTATCCAACGCACGCCCACTTGAATACTTTATTGGTTTCAGTTTATAGTGCTTGAGTCTTCAGTGGGTGAGAGTGGGTGACAAATGTCTTCTTCCGATGGTGGTGTATGACTGTAATTGTACTGTCGTGTGTCATGTATGTTAATGCGGAAGAAACAACTGTAAAACTGGATGTTGTTCTGTAAGTCATTATACGCTGGGATCTTTGTATGCAAATTAAGGATCCACCCCCTTACTTGGCCAAGTATTCCATGTGGTTAAATTTTCATTTATTGTGACTGTTGTTACATGAAGGGAAAGTATATCGAGTCTGCTTGGTGACTATTTTGTTGATTTCCAAGTGTTTTCTAAGTTTCTAGCATGATAAATGAACAGTCGAAAGAGGCAGTTTTGAAACTGTATTTTCCTGGATAGTAGAGGAGAATTTGCTACCAAGTGAGCAGTGAATGTGTGTCTTGGAACTCCTTTAAAAGTTTTAATATGTTATCTTGGTACAATTGGTCTCCAGTTTTTGTAATGGTATTGCCCCTTCCGCTCTGTAGTAGAGCTGTGTCGACTGTTTCTAAACTTCCTAGATATCCCCGGAGCCCAGACTGCTTCTTGATGTCTGGGGGCCTGCCACTCGCGAATGCCCGAGTGGTTCTTGTGTGTTACAGAATGTCTTTATCATGTTGCCCAAGACTGAGCCGTATCTACTTCATGTTGTTTATATACGGAGAAGGAAGGAAGATATACTGTCTGCCCCCCCCCCCCCCCCCCCTCTCTCTCTCTCTCTCTCTCTCTCTCTCTCTCTCTCTCTCTCTCTCTCTCTCTCTCTCTCTCTCTCTCTTGTCTATATGTATGGATGTACACACACACAACAGATACCAAGATTAACACTAATACGTTCGTTCGGATTTTGGTGTCAGATAGTTTATAGCTGTACTAAACTGGGTGCACGGGAGGAACTAGTAAATTATTAGGCAGGAAGCGACGTGAGGCAAGATGTTAAACGAAAATAGTGTAGTGTTTCCTGTGAGGGCGTGAGGGGCCGCTGGTGGGAGCAGGTATGCAGTGCGTATGCCTGTGTGTGCCGTAAATAAGGCCAGCGTGACACCTTAATCTCCAGGAATTGACACTAAATGCCGGTATAAAATAAAAGCAAGACAACAAACAAGTCATTTGGTCGGAGTCAGCACAAGAGTGGCGGTGGTGGACACGGAGGCCGAGGCAAGGGCAACCATCAGCCGCTCGCTTAACATTGCCTTCCCTTTGCTTATTGTTCATACAGTGTGGGTCAGGAAGGGTGGGTGGGAGTCACGGACGCTGATGCGGACGAGTCAGTGTGTAAACCGTTACTGTAACGTGTTTTTTTTTCATCGACGCTAGTAGCCTCGCATCTCTCAGCCTCACCTTGCTTCCCTTGTTACCAGGGAGAGTGAGGTTGCAGGCGTCATTTTTATCGTATTGTTTTTATAGCATTTTTGTGGTGGTGATATTTGTGGTGTTGGTGTTGGTGGGGGCGCGGGAGGCTCTTAATGGCCTCCACCTGGCGGCCTCTGTCTCCCGCGCTGTTTACCTATTGCCGGGATCGCCACTGTCTTGGGGAGGGGGCGGCACCGGGGACTTAAAGGGACCCCGTCCTGAACACTCTGTGGTAGTGGTGGTGTGTGGGTGTGTGTGTGTGTGTGTGTGTGTGTGTGTGTGTGTGGGGGGGGGGGGGGGGGGCACGCGTCTCTCTGGTGCATTACGCAAGCTGAAAGGCTAGTGATACTTGTGTATGGACCACGCTTGAATGTAAGGTTCTGGCTTTAGAATATCGAGTTTTTGTACTTCAAAGGCGGATTTCTCGCCGCCGATGGAAGTAGGTGTCTTAAGAGGTACTACTGAGAAACGTGTATTGATATATTACTTTTTGTGTATATGGAGCCAAAGATTGTTACAATAGTGAAAGTTAGTGGCACTTCCCGCCACAGAATGTTTAGAATGGGGATTTTATGGCTTTAAGTTTTGCTTTGTGTCCCATATTAGAAACCAGCAGAGCATATTGATTATATACCAGTGGATGATAAACTTATAGAAGGCATTTCATACTGGAATATGAAAAGTTTTCTTCTGTGCATAAAGTTATGAAAAGTATTTTGTCTTTTACTTATTCATTCTTTTATTACTATAGTCTTTTCTCGTTGCGTATGTCACTATTTCCTTATTTGTCTTTGCGGTAATTTTTGCTTGTCTATTATCACTATGTACACTTGTTTGGTATATGATTCAACTTCAGTACCCTCGTCCTTGCACGAGAGGAAAAAAATGAAAGTCTCATGTTTCTCTATGTTTGTATTAATTTTTGTATTCTGTACGTGTTGCAGGGCAGTATCGGTCGCCGGAGATCACGGAACACCCAGCCGACCTCCTGGTGCCCAAGAACGAGCCGGCCACACTCAACTGCCACGCTGTGGGCCGACCTGAGCCCAAGATCACCTGGTTCAAGGATGGACAGCCTTTCGAGTAAGCATCTTCCTTTTGCTGGATAGCACACCCTCATGTGTCCTCTGGAATTCAAACATTGATTATACCTCTTTATTATGCAACTGGACTCGTAGCAATTATTATTTTTTTCATGAAATTGATGTAGAATATAATGAAAAAATTTAGATACACGTTGAACCTCTTTTGATCCATCCATTTGAGGATCTGACATTTGTGCTTGGTAGAATAAACGTAAGGATTATAGATTAATTGCTGCTGAAAGACTGAAGCTGATAGTGATACATTCAGTTGGGTAGGATGTAGGAATAAGGGTCGTCTGAGGATTCCATCATGTTATAATGGAAGTGCTACTCATGTCAGTCACTCTGTTTCCCTTCCTACAATGCTGTGGCTTCAGCAAGACGAATACAAACACTCGACAGACTTGAGTACATAGATTGATGGAAGATCAACCCTTCACCACATCCTCTAGTAGTGTTAACTGCTGCTGGGAGATGATGTTGCTAGTGTGAGGCGCTTTGCTTTACAGCTGTATTTCTAAACTCCTTTAGTGGTCTCAGCTTACAGCTTAGTAGCGTGTGACGTTATTTTTTTTCCCCCGGGCAAAAACCATTTGTGGCGTCATGGCATTAGGTTTTCAGAGAGATGGATGACAGTGTGACTCAACATACTCAGCATTCCGCAGGGTTGTAGACAAGGCCACACTGTGTTTTGTTGTGAGCTCACACCAGCGGAGGGAGTTTGAGAGTTATGTTTTGGATGAGGTGGTAGGACGGCCATTCTCCTGATATCGTGATATTCACCTATCTCCACCACACGACTCGCCTTGCCAACCACCTGTTCCCACCGCTTACGATCTACCATCGTCTACACGGACATGTTCTTCTCCTACAGTCAAGTTTTCATTAATATTATCGCCCTTCAGTTGAAGTCTGGCCCTCTCACCCGTTTACCACTTCTCATTTATCTTTTTGCCATTTATCATATTGTCTCACCCATCTTCCCGCCAACATGTTTATGACTGCATTGTGACTCGGGCGCCTCTCCCTCTCAGCCTCCACAAGGGTCGTCACGTGCAGCTGGACACCGGGGGCTTGTTCTTCCTGAAGGTGCTGCACACGAAGAAGGACAACGATGCCGGCGTCTACTGGTGTGTGGCCTCGAACTCTGTCGGCAAGGTCACCAGCAGGAACGCAACCCTTGAGATAGCTGGTGAGTACTGCTTTGCTACATGTTCCGGGTGATTAACCTTGTGATCTTCGCCGTATGATTGGTCATGTGATCTTTGCCGTATGATTGGTCGTGTGGTCTTTGTCGTATGATTGGTCCTGTGATCTTTGCCGTATGATTGGTCGTGTGGTCTTTGTCGTATGATTGGTCCTGTGATCTTTGTCGTATGATTGGTCGTGTGGTCTTTGTCGTATGATTGGTCCTGTGATCTTTACCGTATGATTGGTCGTGTGGTCTTTGCGTATGATTGGTCCTGTGATCTTTGCCGTATGATTGGTCGTGTGATCTTTGCCGTATGATTGGTCATGTGATCTTTGTCGTATGATTGGTCTTGTGATCTTTACCGTATGATTGGTCGTGTGATCTTTACCGTATGATTGGTCGTGTGATCTTTGCCGTATGATTGGTCTTGTGATCTTTACCGTATGATTGGTCGTGTGGTCTTTGTCGTATGATTGGTCCTGTGATCTTTGCCGTATGATTGGTCGTGTGATCTTTGTATCTTTGTCGTATGATTGGTCGTGTGGTCTTTGCCGTATGATTGGTCGTGTGATCTTTGCCGTATGATTGGTCATGTGATCTTTACCGTATGATTGGTCTTGTGATCTTTACCGTATGATTGGTCGTGTGATCTTTGCCGCATGATTGGTTTTGTAATCTTTGCCGTTGATTGGTCGTGTGATCTTTGCCGTTTGATTGGTCATGTGATCTTTGCCGTAAGATTGGTCTTGTGATCTTTGCCGTATTATTGGTTTTTTAATCTTTGCCGTATGATTGGTCGTGTGATCTTTGCCGTATGATTGGTTTGTGATCTTTGCCGTATGATTGGTATTGTGATTTGTTCTGGGTATTTGGTTCTGGTGACTACGTCCGTGGTGCTGTTCCCAGCTGTGCCCATAATGTTATGACCCCCTCCTTGTTTAACATATTTTAGCTTTACGTTATCCGGTGTGTTTCTTTTTATTCATTTGATATTCGGACTGTTTAAGCATGTGTTCAACATGCCATGGGACATGTGTTGATGCACAAAACGCGTTTACGGTCGCTGAGTTCAAATGTTCATCCCTCTGACCAGGTGAGACCGATAGCTGTCTTCTTCAGTAATGATCCAGACTTTGGTATGGGTTAAGTGCCTTGTTATTCATGCTAATGAATGTTAAGGTATGATTATTACCTCTGTGCTTATATCATTATTAGCAAATTGCACTCCGACCTTTGTGGTGTAGCATTATCCTGACCACAGTGATAGAGCCATGCATTAGGGCGAGATGGTCGGTTGTTTCCTTCCCCCCCCACAGTCAATCATGATTAAGCTCCATTCATATGATTTACCAGCTTCATTGACCGTGTGTTAATGCGCCGTCTGTAGTGAATATCCTGTGGTTATAGGCCAGTAGTACTCATTATCCACATCTTAGTAGCTAATACCGCTCATTGTCCATAGATTGTTGGCCGGTAGCGCTCATTATCCATACGTTGTTGCCAGTTGAGCTCATTGCCCATAGGTTACAGGTCTGTAACACCAGTTACCCATAGGTTAATGGACATTATTTTACGTTTGCCGCTAATTTGTCTAAATCGATATCCTCTGGTTATTCTCTGCAGGTCACTGTTGTGAAACAAATGGGGAAATGAATTGGATTACTGATGTCACACATTATTATCATTTTTTTTTTGTGTGTGTGACGTTCTTAATATAAACTCTGAGCCCGATGATTATACTCAGTCGAGTTAATATGAGTAGAATGTTATCGGCTGAATGATGCAATCAAATCCTAAACTTTCTGGTAACCTTTTGCCGTCCTTGTATAATATCATGATAATCCTGTATGCAATTGGGCACCCCTGTTTAACATCGTCACCCCTGTATAACATTACGCTACCATTGTATAGCAATGGCATCACTGTATAACACTGCCATCCCTGTATAACCCCTTTATGAGTGTGGCATCCCTCTGTGATATTACCATCCTTGTATAACATTGCCACGCCTGTATAACATCGGCACCGCTGTATACCACTGCCATTCCTGTATAACACTTCAACCCCCTTATAACACAGCTACCCCTATATATCATTACAATTAAGAGGAAAGGAATAAAGTTATATGTATATGTGAACAGAATTTGCTAGCCCAATCACTCCCCGACCCCGCCCTTAATACGTCCTCAAGTGTCCCAAACCTGCATAATATCCTCCTCCTCCTCCTCCTCCTCCTCCATGAGGATTGGCGTCAGTCTGGGGGCAAAGCTGAGGGTCGTAGTGGCAAGTAAATCCAGGTAATGATCCGGCAGGCAGAGGCATCACCTCAATGGGTCCTCGATCACTGTCGATCGTGGGAGGTGATACCGTCAGTGGGCCGGCCACCAACGCCCGTCACCCAGGGGCGCCGCCCTTGGGAGGCTAGACTCACTTCCCCTTCCCCGACACTTAGCTTCTCTGGTATCAAGAGGTCCATGGTCGTGGGAGAGGCCAGTGTAGTAGCTCTCAAATAGTGTCAAAATTCGCAAATGTCAGTTACTGTTATGTAGGACACTAGTTTTAAAGCAAGTTGAAATGCATTCATATAACTCGATGTTCTCAATGATCCTCTACACACACACACACACACACACACACACAGTTTGGAGTTCTCGCCACCGTCACCACTCGAGATGCCTCATCCCCATGTTCCCGTTCGGGTTTAGAGATGCATCGAACATAAGTGCTCATACAACCCACTGCAAGAACAGCCTCTTCCTAACCGTTGTGGACATCTTCATCATTGATTAGCGGAAACATTAAGTGTACCTTTTGTCTGCGTTAAGAGAGTCTGTTTAAGACCTCTCTCCCCGTTTCTCAAATTCCTTTGTTTATTTTTCTGTATATTAGTATATTCTGTCTTCTGCTTCACTCATTTCAGTAAAGAGTTGAATGTTATGATAACTAATAATAGTATTAATGATAATGATGATAATGATAATAATGATTGTTATTGATTTATTTATTTTGCTTTGTCGCTGTCTCCCGCGTTTGCGAGGTAGCGCAAGGAAACAGACGAAAGAAATGGCCCAACCCACCCCCATACACATGTATATACATACACGTCCACACACGCAAATATACATACCTATACATCTCAATGTACACATATATATACACACACAGACATATACATATATACACATGCTCATAATTCATACTGTCTGCCTTTATTCCCATCGCCACCTTGCCACACATGGAATAACATCCCCCTCCCCCCTCATGTGTGCGAGGTAGCGCTAGGAAAAGACAACAGAGACCCCATTCGTTCACACTCAGTCTCTAGCTGTCATGTAATAATGCCCGAAACCACAGCTCCCTTTCCACATCCAGGCCCCACAGAACTTTCCTTGGTTTACCCCAGACGCTTCACATGCCCTGATTCAATCCATTGACAGCACGTCGACCCCGGTATACCACATCGATCCAATTCACTCTATTCCTTGCCCGCCTTTCACCCTCCTGCATGTTCAGGCCCCGATCACTCAAAATCTTTTTCACTCCATCTTTCCACCTCCAATTTGGTCTCCCACTTCTCGTTCCCTCCATCTCCGACACATATATCCTCTTGGTCAATCTTTCCTCGCTCATTCTCTCCATTTGCCCAAACCATTTCAAAACACCCTCTTCTGCTCTCTCAACCACGCTCTTTTTATTTCCACACATCTCTCTTACCCTTACATTACTTACTCGATCAAACCACCACACACCACATATTGTCCTCAAACATTTCATTTCCAACACATCCACCCTCCTGCGCACCACTCATCCATAGCCCAGGCCTCGCAACCATACAATATTGTTGGAACCACTATTCCTTCAAACATACCCATTTTTGCTTTCCGAGATAATGTTCTCGACTTCCACACAACATGATTGTTGTTATTATTATTATTATAATTATTATTATTATTATTATTATTATTATTATTATTATTGTTATTATTATTATTATTATTATTATTATTATTATTATTATTATTATTATCATTATTATTATTGTTGTTGTTATTTTACGTCCATTGTAAAACCCAGGCGACAACCGGCCATTCACTCACGAATCTACCACCATCACCATTTCCTTATTAGTCTTGCACTGGTAAAGACCACCTCTCCCTTACATACCCTTGACCACACACACACACACACACACACACACACACACATCATATGTACCCGAACGCTAAAGGATGCAGGTGACGCCCTGGGATGAGGAGCCATCATGCTCTCATCGTTTGCTTCAATACTGATAATATTTTACACTGCAACGCATGGGTCAGTATCCATAGACGAGTGGGCGTTCGTTTTTAGCAAAAGACTAGAAACTGTCGATGTCATAGTGAGACAGAGAGCCAGGCTGCATTTTGACCAACTTGGACGTGATCATCACTCTAGTAGATTGACTTGTAAAAATCTCTTATTGTTACTCTTCGATGCTCCTTCTTACCCCTCCTCCTTTACCCCTATAGTTCCCGTTTCATTTCTCGTACCCTGTCTGGTCCCACCTATTTGCTTCCTATGTCCCACTGCATCTTCCTCTTATCTTCGTTCTCTTATCATCCCTTATCATATCCCCCCCCCCCCCCCCGGCCATAGTCGCTAGTAAATCACTGCCGTGGCCTTAAGTCGGCCGTCCGTGATCTTCAGCTCGTGAAAAATGAAAGAGAAAAGAGAAGATGACGAGTGTGTGTGTGTGTGTGTGTGTGTGTGTGTGTGTGTGTCTTGTGCACAGTGGCGCGGCTTCTATTCAGGAGGTAATTGGTTGGTACTTCGGATCCGTATCCTCGCACTCCTTACAATTAAGAGGGTACTATTTATTTTCCTAATTTGTGAACGAAATGGACCAGTTTTTAGTTAATTTGTGCGTTGTAACGATACTATCATGCAAATGAGGAGTTTATCTTGGCTGAGTCTTGTTCCCCCAAGACTCTCACGGCCGCTTGAACTGCGGCCCATCTTGATAGTGTGGCGAATGAAGGCTCAACACGACCGTACCTAAGTATTCCAGGTCGGATATGATGTAGGCAATTCGCGTGCTCAGAAGGTTGATACTTGCCTGGGTAAAACGGGAAGGCTTAATTGCCAAATGTCATCGTTCCTTGGCCACAGTAGTCTGTGGCAGCGAAACCATTGGAAACAACACGTGAGGAGTTTGTTTTTATTGGTCGCAATGTTTAGTCTGTGCCTTTTCATTAACCTCTCAAAAACTAGTGTCTAGCCAGATAGGCAGAGGTTAGTTAGATTCTTGTACACTTCTGGTGGAGGCTCGTCCTTCAATCATGCACCAGGTAGGCTAACAGGCATAGTATGTATGCAGAAGGATTTCCATCTACGTACATTGATAAAGTTAGAACTTCCAAAGTTAACGGTTCTCTTGGCTTCACCAGATCTGAAGCGCCATGGTGCCTATCGTTTCCACTGGACACGATTGAGAAAGCCTGTGTTCCTTCATGTCCCTCATGAAATTCTATCAGATTGTCCCTGACCGTAACCTCATGTTGCTAGTGTTATTCTGATTGGGCAGACTTTCAAGGTGTATTTTGCAAGTGCTGGTGACGAGGATTGGCTGAGCATTATCTTTTTACGAAGACAGGATTATAAAAAGCCTATAAATTTGATTTTTTCAATTTTTTGGTGATTTCTCTCTTCTCAAGATTTTTTTTTTTCCTGGGCTGACGATCAGTTCTTCGATAGTAACAAAACCACCGATCAACAGGTTTATACAGACCGATCACCAATGATGATAAGAAAAGAAATAGGTTGATGTTTGATCGGAGGATAAAAACGTGGATTTCGACAGCGAGCAGAGTACGGACTTAATCAGTTAAGGAAGCAGTCATTTACGAGCGTGCAAACCCCCCTGGTAATTGGCCAGGTAATGAGAGGAACCAGTTATACTTCTGTACAGGTTCATTAGCTTGACTCAGGTGTTTTATGTAGTGAGAGTTAGAGGTGGCACAGGTGTGTACAGGCGTGCACTATGATCGTATATATATACCTGTGTTATACTGAAAAGTGCTTGTAAATTGATTTCATATATATATATATATATATATATATATATATATATATATATATATATATATATATATATATATATATATATATATATACTTGTCTCAGTACACATAGACAAAGATTTTTTGTGAGTGTGGGTGAACAGGCACAGTTGGTGTAGGAGGAGGTAAGCAGAGTACGAGCAGTGGGTACAATACATTGACAAAGGATGGTGACAGATGGGCCCAAGTGGCCAAGGGGCTTGGAGGGTCTTCACACCCGTCGGAAAGGAGGTTCAGTGTTACTGGTATTGTTAGTAATACAAAGGAGGACCATCTGAAGATGTTATGTATGTGTAAAGAGCCTCAGTGTGCATTTATGCGGGAGATCTGTATTATACACGGTTTACGTGAGTTGGTAATATAGAAAAAAGAGGGTCAGGTGCATCAGATACAAGAACATAGAAAATACAGAGTTTTGGTAACAGTACTTAAGACGGTCAGAGAACATTTAGATACAAAGTTTTTAAGGTACGAAAAGCACAGCGACATGACGGTTTCCGTGAGAGAGGTGTATTACACTGGCAGAAGCTTTAGGCATAGCAGTCTTTAGTAAGAAGATATCGTGGGAAGCATCTTTATCTATGAAGTGGTCACAAAGTTCTCGTATACCTCAGTTCTTTCGGCATGAAATCTCTTGACTCTAGTGCACTAAATATGATAATGTCCAAGTGTGTACCTGTCAGGTGCAGAACAGAGGGGACGCTTGGAACCATCGAGTTATGGCTGTCTGTAACGTGCCAGATTTTGATTTGTGCCGGTGTCCTCTGCACGTTTATCGTGCACCCCATGTTCATCCTGTGGGCGGTAGCGCAAAAGGATTATAGGGGTCACAAGGGGTCTTAGTCAGACCCCAGTAGGTTCATATGACATAAGATGATACAATTCGTATTTCAGTACATACATTACATAGTTTTATATGGTAAGTTTTACCGACTGGATGCAGAAAGTGGATACAAACTTAAAATTTCAGGTATCTTGTTATTAACAATAATGTGTTGTGACATTTCTTGCAGGGTTTGTTTAGATCTATCATTAAAAGGCTCTATTTTTTCACATTCTAAGACACAGTGTTCTAGTTTGTGTCCAAATCTTTACAATTCACAGGGTTAACATCTCCAGTTAGGCCAATGCGCCAGTAGTACCTGTAGCCTAGCCTTAGTGTGGCAGTTACAGCATCATGTAATCTGCTGATCTTATTACTTTTTCCAAATATAACGTGCCAGAAATAGGCTATGACCTGTAACCTAGGTGTAGGTGTGGCAGCGACAATATCATACTACCTGGTACAGCTTCATTGTTATCTATGGTGTTGGATGTTGGACATCAGCTGATCATGGTATTTGACACAACTGTTGCCAGCTCATGCAGCATCCCTCTGACTGAGACCCTTTGTGACCTCTGTAATCCTTTTGCACTACCGCTCACAGAATGAGCATGGGGTGCACAATAGATTCGCCCGGGTTACCGGCACACATTAAATCAATCTCTGGAGCCCTGGAGGACTTGATACTCACGGTCTGTTGTGATGAGGGCTGTGGTGCGGACCATGGCTCTAGTTAGACCATCTGGTGGGAGGGGCAGTTGTTGCGATGCTATCAGGACGCCTGTGTCCAACATGTGAGGGTATGGACCTCCGTGGGTGTAGTGGTTAGCGTTCCTGACCATGACGCATCCACGGGTCGCCCACGATCGAGCGCATATGTTCGAATCCTGGTTGGGGCAATCGGTCCACAGTGAACCCAGCTGTTCATCCACCCTTAGCGGTTGGTCGAGAAAGTAGTTATTTTATTATGCTTTGTCGCTGTCTCCCGCGTTAGCGAGGTAGCGGAAGAAAACAGACGAAAGAATGGCCCAACCCACCCGCATACACATGTATATACATACACACCCACACACACATATATACATACCTATATATTTCAACGTATACATTCATATACATGCGCAGACATATACATTTATACACATGTACATATTCATACTTGCTGCCTTCTTCCATCTCGTCGCCACCCCGCCACACATGTAATGGCACCCCCCTCCCCCCGCGCGCGCGCGCGAGGTAGCGCTAGGAAAAGACAACAGAGGCCACATTCGTTCTCACTCAGTCTCTAGCTGTCATATGTAATGCACCGAAACCATAGCTCTCTTTCCACATCCAGGCCTCACAAAACTCTCCATGGTTTTACTCCAGATGCTTCATATGCCCTGGTTCAATCCACTGACAGCACGTCGACCCCGGCGTACCACATCGTTCCAGTTCACTCTATTCCTTGCACGCCTTTCACCCTCCTGTATCTTCAGGCCCCGATCGCTCAAAATCTTTTTCACTCCATCCTTCCATCTCCAATTTGGTCTCCCACTTCTCGTTCCCTCCACCTCTGACACATATATCCTTTGTCAATCTTTCCTCACTCATTCTCTCCATGTGACCAAACCATTTCAATACACCCTCTTCTGCTTTCTCCACCACACTCTTTTTACTATCACACATCTCTTTTATCCTCTCATTACTTACTCGATCAAACCACCTCACACTACATATTGTCCTCAAACATTTCATTTCTAGCACATCCACCCTCCTCCGCACAACCCTATCTATAGCCCACGCCTCGCAACCATACAACATTGTTGGAATCACTATTCCTTCAAAGATTCCCATTTTTGCTCTCCGAGATAACGTTCTCACCTTCCACACATTCTTCAACGCTCCTAGAACCTTCGCCCCCTCCCTTACCCTGTGACTTACTTCCGCTTCCATGGTTCCATCTGCTGCTAGATCCACTCTTAGATTTTTAAAACGCTTCACTTCCTCCAGTTTTTCTCCGTTCAAGCTTACCTCCCAATTAACCTACCCCTCACCCCTACTGATCCTAATAACCTTGCTGTTATTCGCATTTACTCTCAACTTCCTTCTTTCACACACTTTACCAAACTCAGTCACCAACTTCTGCAGTTTCTCACCCAAATCAGCCACCAGCACTGTATCATCAGCGAACAACAACTGACTTCCTTCCCAAGCCCTCTCATCCACACCAGACTGTATACAGTCTACAGTGGGTAGATATAAACATCATGTACCAAATGATGCAATAGATGTAAGACGATATAGTGATGTAAGTGTTATAGATTATTCCTGTAAGTATCTGGATGATACAGCCGTAAAAAGATCATCCCTACATAATTGACTAATTGATCATTCTCATCCCAGTGATAGTATCATGTTTGGGTGGTCTCTCTATAAATGCCCCAGTTTTTGTTGGTATACTTGATATCTCTTTTCTACATCACCGTATCATCTTATATTTAAGTGTTTGTATGTCCATGCAGATGTCTTGCTTTGGGTACCTGTGCATGCTCGTGCAGATATTCGCACGAACTTAAGCCATAATGACGAGAGTTAAGCAAGAGTTTATTGCGTTATAAACGTGTACTTTATTTCCCCGCGTTGCCGCTTTGTCCGACCGCATAGTAGCATTATAGCCGTGGTTCCTGTACGATGAGGATTAAGTTGCAGCAGATGTACATAAGACTTACTTTTACAGTCTGTTAATCTCTCATGGATGGGCGTGAGATTCACAATTTTTCTGATTTTACGTTACTATTGTTGCTAATTGGAGCTCATAAACAGTTTAGTAATGACATAATGCCTGCTGGTGTTCTGGGAGGAGGGTGTGGGTGACATGACTGCTTGTGGGCAAGGTCCTCACCTCTCGCCCTTGATATAACTATTTATATCATGCGTCTTGCCCCGGCCCGGGTGTGGCTCCACCGCTGTGGCAGGCTTCTCCGGCTGCCGGGGCTCAGCTACCGTTATCGCCGAGAGAGAGAGGTCCTCAGGAGTTGGTGGTATCTGTATTCGGCGAGGTGCACAAGGTCGTGGGGGAAGAAATAGGGTAAGTATATACAATGGGGCGAGTTTCTCGTTGGCAGACTTTGTATGTACGGACTAAAAGGTGCTGTCCTGTTTGTTATAATGCTGCACTTCGATCCCATTTACAACGATTGAACAGGTATGTGACTGATCCTTTACGCCTTGACGGTCTTGTATAAAAAGACTCCTTCAACTGACAAATAAAGTTCTCTTTTGACGGAGGAGTTAGGGTTTGCGCCAAATAAACCTAATGTTCGACCTACAGGTTCGAATATTAGGTTCAAGTTAATGATGCTTGTGTTATGAGTGAGACGATTCATATGGGATGGGAGTCGAGGCTTCACTGGTAAGACTCAATGATGGGTAAACATCAGCACACTGTGGCGGAGAGGAGGAAGGTTTTTATCACGTGCGTGATCTGCCGGTGCCTGAACTTCGACCCTGTACGGAGTGCACGAACCTGGTTCTTTAAAAGAGGCAGTCATTAAGGACCGTGCGAGCCTCTGGCTTTTGAGGAGGTCATGAGAGGAGCCACGCACTTCAGCGCAGCTTCGTTACATCGGCACAGGTGCTGAGTGGCGTGAGAAGGCCTGAGGGAGGACATGTGTTCACCGCAGGAAAATGTTTCATCATGAAGGATGGAAGTTTTACGTACGTGGCTTTGTAACACGTGTGTGTGTGTGTGTGTGTGTGTGTGTGTGTGTGTGTGTGTGTGTGTGTGTGTGTGTGTGTGTGTGTGTGTGTTTGTGGGGGAACTTCGTGATATTGGCGTCCGTTGTTTTGTTTTGTATTCTTGTCCCTCTGGAGTCCTTCCACACTCGAGAGGTGATCCAGAAGACCTTAGCATCCGAGTTGCCGATGAACACTAAACACTTGGTTGATAAGACTCTCTTAGGATCAAATAGGTGTCATTCTTGATGTAGGACTCACGGAGTCCTTGTTAATGACAAAGCTTGATGTAGCTAGTCCATGTCTTTCGGCGACACAGCTTTTCCTGACGATACACAGGATGTTGAGAGTTCTTAATATCTAGTGCCAAAGACACTAGCAGGTCACCCAGCATGGGAAGCCACCTTAACTCCCCCAACATGCAGATTAAATGACCACCGTGTGTATAACAGTCATGGCTGGGTCTTGACATTTGTTAAGAACCTGAGCTTTTTCCCTCGAACTCAGATATATTTTTAGAGGCTCAGTAAATCTCAAGAAAACTCACACAGGCGCTCGAAGTCCAAAATGGGGTTCAAAATTCAACCAACCGGCTCCAAACCTAACCGGGTGTTTTGCAAACATCCCGAAGACTAAACACCCATACTAGTACCCGGCATGTGCTCATTTTTGCCTCTGGTTTAACATTTATCCATGAGCTCAGCGCTTATTCTGGGGCTCAGCACCCATTCTCTGATGAAACTTCCTCTAGCTTAAACATCCATGTAGAATCATCCATGAGAATCAACACTCAACCAAGGTGCTTCTTTCGAAGGATTCAACACCCAGTCACCGATACCACGCCATTTGAAAGGGATCCTCACTCGACAAGGAGCTAAATATTCACTTGTGATTGTCAGCCACTCATAATAAACATGCATCTGGGTTTGAATTCCACTTACAGACTAAACACTCAGTCATGGACTCTTTACATACACAAGGGCTTCGCACTTGTATGGCTCACGATATCTTCTAGGCCTCATCACTCACTTGGAAGATAAGCACCTCACTAGTTGCTCAACACTCAGTTAATGACTCAACTCTCATTCGGACGTAACATTTCCAAAAGGGATATACACCATATTTGGCCAGCACCATATGGATGCTTAGCACCTACCCAGGTACTCATCACCCTCATGAGGATCAACACCCACAGATGGGTTTGGAACCGGCCCAGGCACTCAACACCCGCATATGGACCCCCACCCGTTAGGGGGAGTTCAACATCTACATGGGGATCACCACCCACGCAGGAGGTCAGCAACCTCCCAGATATTCGACAAAAGCTTTGGGGAATCTTCGTCATGTGAGGGGCCTCACCACTCACCCAGGTCGTCAGCACCTATAGCACGACTTAAACAGAGACGTAGAGTCCCATAGCTACCCAACACCCCTTCGTTACTCAGCACCTGTCTAGGAGCTCGAAATCGCCTCGAGTGTGGATCTTGCGGGCGGGAATAGTGGGTGGCATGTGGGCGTGGCGTCGTTAGCCTTTTATTATGCTGATGACGCCCCGGCCCCATTGAGTGTCGCCACGCCATCCGTCTTGTTGATGACCTGGTGGTCCCGGGGCAACTCCGAGCCACATCAAGGTCACCCAAAGCTGAGGAGATCAGTCAAGGGCACTTAAGCGTTGAGTGAAGCCATTTAAGGCTGCCCCTTGTCACCTGTACATCAGTGTTCTAGCCTAAAGCAGGACAAACGCTATACCACAATAAGGTTATCGTAGTTTCCGTGGCACCTACCAAGTCGAGAAGGGATGGATACTCAGTGTAGGGGAGCAGTGAAGGCAGAATAACGTGATAAACAAGTTAGGAAAAGTTAAGAATTCCCTTTTGCCGATATGTGGGGCCGAGTCTTGTTTTTTTTTTTTTTTGTGAGGTCTTGATGAAGTCAGCCAACCACTCGCCAGTGTAGCTGCTGGCTGGGAGTCGTGGGCTGAAGTGGGGGCGAAGGAACAGGAAATAGTGGTAGGGGGAGCAGGGGGTTTGGGTGTTAGGGGACGGGGTAAGGTAGGCGAAGGGTAGGGATGGGGTTAAGATAGATGGAGAAACGTGGGAGTTGAAGTAGATAAATGGAGGAAAAGGAGGAGGTTTATAGGTACTTCGTGGTTAGGTAACGGGGGGTTTGTGATGAGGATAATGTTGTGGATGGAATATGAGGTGGAACTTAGAGGTAAATTATAGGGAGAGAGTGATATGAAAGACGTTTAAAACTTGGTGATGTATGAGTTTAACGTTTAAGAAGAGGGTCGTTTATATTTTTGAAGAGGCTTGTCGGAGGAGTAAGAGAGAGTTCATGTGGAAGGAAGAGCTGTAGTTTAAGGAGATGGCTAAGGAGACGGGGATCGAGATGGGTAGATAATGAGGGAAGGTGCGTAACTGGTGACTTAGGTGAGTGCAGGGGCTGGGCACGTTGCAATCAGGGCAGGGCACATTGCAATCATTTAATCTTGCACCTAAATTTAGAGTACATTATTAATCCCGCGACTCGATTTGAAATCACCATAAATGTCCTGCTTTCGTCATCCACCTGGAATGTGCCTTAGCGAGGGCCCGAATCCCCTTAGCTCGAATCATAATCCAATGGCTGTAAATAACGATGATGATAGCTCCGGGAAACGAGCAGTCGAGACCCCAGCGCTGCGCGGGTGTAGGTGGATGGGGGGAGTTCGCAAGGAGGAGCCGTCGTGGGGAATTGGAGCAGTCATTCATATTGTTACGCTACTTGATGAAGCTGCGTCATGTGTCGTCTTTATTGTGACGTGTCACGTCTTATATACGTCACGGTCTACACAGATCGTGGCCACGTCATGACTGTGCAAGGCGCATGTTCAAGAGTGTTATTCAAAGCTAGCGGGCGTGCCGTGTCGTGGTCTCCCTGGCCACATTACCATCAGCCAGCCAGGCCTCGCCCATACTGGATTTAACACTTCTAACCCCTGACCCTCTCCTCCCTCCCAGCACACTTCTACCTTGATCCATGCCCATTCCCGCACCCTCTCACCCTTCTTTTCCCACTCATTCCTCCCTCCCATACACATCTCAGTCCCTATCCCCACCCCTCCTCAAACCACTTCCCCGCACCGGAGTCCTGCCTCCCAGAACATCAGCCAGGAGACAAAGAGCGCCTGTATATTATCATCAGCGGTGCTGTGATACAGAAGTAGGGGGTATAATTACCCTGCAGAAGAATGGGCTCCTGGAACGGTATACTGCGCCTGATGTTGCAAGACTCTTCTTCCATTTGCATAAGTATCGCTGCGGGCATTTAGATCTCCCGGAGCTCAGCGATGGCCACGGCTACCCTCCTGATGCCTTTAGAGCTTGGTAAGTAACATTTGTGGGGAGTTTATTGAGGCAGTAAGAGGCAAAGACGACCCGAATACGAGCGGCGGGGGCCCGGCGATACGAGCCGGCCACCACACGGAGCCGGGGGGAATTATGCCAATGGTAACTGCCATTTAGGTCTGGTAATTGTCTGCAGCGGTGTAGTTCCACAGCGACTCGCTGTGATGGAGCTTTGGGAGGAAAGTTTTAGAGGAAAGGGAGGGGATGTATAGTATGAGGGAGCATGGGGCAGAAATATGAAGGAACAGAGGGGAGGAGTATTTACATACGGACGAGGTAAGTAATAGTCTATTATAAACCAATAAAGGAGTATAAGACAGCAGGGAGACGATGTATGAGAGAGTGATATGGGAATGTATTAGGGAAGGTAAAGGAAAGTCTGATGAAGCAAAGAGGAAATGTATGATTAAACAATTTCTGATGGGGCGAAGAACAGTAAGAATATGTATGATTAAGTAGGGAGGGTCATACACGGTGAAGAAGTTAGTGAGTGTATGACGGGGCATTAAGAGAATGCTTGAGGGAGAAGGAAGAAAATGTATGATGGAGCAGGGATATGAAAATATGGAGGAGCAGGGAATAAAGTATATGAAAGACTGCGGAGAAAATGGATAAGGGAGCAAGGAGGACATAAATGATGTAGCATTGAGAGGATATATGAGGATGAAGGAAGGATGTATGCATATAAGGATGCAAAGAAAAAAATATGTGCAGAAGCAGATACGAAGTGTATGTAGGGAGATGGAAGGATATGTACGAAGAAAGAGCTTGGAAATGTTGGTGGGTGTAATAGGAAGCATGGAGAAAATCTTTTGAAGGAGTAAGGAAGGTACTGTTTAAGACACATGAGGGAAAAAGGAGGAAGAGTAAGAGAAAGCAGTGAACATATTTTTAAGGGAGTAGGGTGGGATATACATGAGGAAGCAAGAACAAGAACGGGGAGGGAATGTTTGAGAGAGTAGATAGAGAATATATGAGGAAATGAAGAGGGAATGTGTGAGGTGGTAGGGAGAGAATATATGAGGAAATGGGCCAGGAACATGTGAGAAAGCAAGGGCTGAATGAATGAGGGACTAGGAAGGAAAATGTTTGATGGAGAAGGGAGGGAACGTATGAAGGAGTTGGGAGGGAATATAGATGAACGAGTAACAGATGCAGCCTGGTTATGAGATCTTCAGTCTGTGATTAGCATTCGACACGTTTCAGTGTGCTCACGTCATTGACAAGCGTCCGGGATTTAGTAGTAGTAGCAGTGACAACTCTGTGCCACAACGCCTTCCGATTTATTTATGAATCATATCAAATATATGGTATGGGACATTACCTTTCGCTACTCTGGGATGTAATCCACAGCAAATTCACAAGAATGTATTCCGAGACTAATAATGATCTGAAATACATGATATTTGTTTTAGTATCAAGAGAACATCTTTGTTTCATGGCGTCAGCAGCAGTAGTATTGTTGCTTCTCACAGACTAGCCAGTTATACCAGTTATATACATACACACACACATGGCTTCACGCAACACCTCAAAGGAGACAGATTTGATGAACGTCTTATAGCTTGCACGTATGTGAGTTACGATCTTTGAATATCTAAATGTTTTGTCATACAGCACTGTCAGATTCACACCAGCCAGGTGCTCCCCTGTCATAGCCGTCAGTTCTCTCTCATGAGATCATCTCTACAAGCCACAGCATCAGCTGGTGAGTTGAAGCTACGCTTGAACGAGGCTGAGGAACCTACATGTAAGAAAGAGCTAGAAAACATAGTCAACTTACAAATCATTGTTATGATAAATCTTGAGAAGATCGAAGACACTTTGTTAGACATTGGGTTTGAATGACACCATGAGTAGCACCTCTAATGCAGAAAGATAGCACGGGAGTGTAAATAACATGTTAGCTATAGTTATGAGTACTACGCCAACAGTAGGATCACGAGAAGTAACATACATACCTTGGATACTTTTCCCTGCATGTTTTCAATCACAGTTGAGTCTGTTAACATACTTGTTGGAGAGGTGCCCACACTGCACGTCCGCATCATTCAAGGCACTAAATGATATAACAATTGGACAATAGAGAATGTAGTCAGGTGGTGAAAATTTTCTCTTAAATCAGTCGGGTTACCTAAGTCACTAATAGTATCTTTTTCTCTTTATAAACTTCTGGATATGAACAAACATGTGACCCATAGGAACTGGCATCATGAGGCACAAAGAATCCCCTGTTTTCCTCCTGTCTCTGATGCCAGTGAGAGAGAGAGAGGTCACGGGCAGTAATAGTAACTGACCCCTCCTGTAACCTTTGCTCCTCAAATTGACCTGACTTTTTTTTTCTTCATTCATTTCACCAACATTTGTAGTCTTTCTATGAACCTTTCTTCTGTTGAACACGATCTGGCTAGTACTCGTGATGACTTTATTCTCACTGAGACTCAACCTTATGATGTTCTCCAACTGTAATCTTCGTTTACAGCTCCGTATCAATAGAGGAGTCTGTGTTTATTCCAGTATGCCTTTTACTCCTTCCGTAGATCTTGAATTTCCAGACTTCGACGTCATATAGCTGTAGCATCCACCCGTGCAGATGGGAAGGGGATTGAAGCTCTTATATTTTCCATTCTTAATGATCTGGAACAAATTATTCCCCACCCGACCCATATTGCAGACCATCATGACCACTTTTCTAACACTCTGGGTCTGTTTTTCACTTCTTATCCCTCGCACTCCAGCCTTAATGGCTTTTTTTTCGTCAACCGCACGTCCTCCCCCTCTACCTGCCCCTTCTAAAATTAGAAATGGGCACTTCGATTCGCCAACTGGACTGACGAGATTTTTTTCACGTTGGGAAAATTAGTACCTCTCCTCTGGTGTTGATTCTGTCACTGATAAGTGCATAGTAGATTTTTTTTTTTTTGCGGGAATGAAGGCATATAACCCTTCTTATTAGACATTCTTCTTCCAGTCTATGTTTTAAGCACTTCTGTTCTGAAGCCATTGGGGCAAAGGAACCGAGACACTGACCTAGATAAACTCCCTCCTCCGACTCGCTTTCATCCAAAATCATTGCATTTATTCTCTTCGTAGAGCGAAGCGTTTCTTTACCCAAGGGAATTCTGACAACCTCTCCATTTCATGTCTTGATATGTCTCTCTGTCTGTAGCCTAAAGCATGTCCAGCAACTTCTGACTTAATATACCCTTCCTTCGCTTTTTGGTTCTAACGTTACTGTAGTTGTCTCATCCATTGATAGAGTGACTCATTCTGTTTCTCTCGTTTCCTCTCACTCTATCTTTGATGACTCTGACTTTCCCCTCACCAACTTTTGCTCCTCTTAGCAATCCCGTGCCATAACTTGTAGTCCCTTTCCATGCAGTCGTCAAAGCTCTTCTTTCCGTTGACACTAGTGAGGCGTATGAATCAAATGGCTTCTATCCTTGTGTTTGAGGAAGTTTGTTTCTGAAGTTACCCCTGTGCTTGCTCGCCTCTTCTATATATATATATATATATATATATATATATATATATATATATATATATATATATATATATATTTGTTTATTTATTATACTTTGTCGCTGTATCCCGCGTTAGCGAGGTAGCGCAAGAAAGCAGACGAAAGAATGGCCCAACCCACCCACATACACACGCACATATATATATATATATATATATATATATATATATATATATATATATATATATATATATATATATGTGTGTGTGTGTGTGTGTGTGTGTGTGCTTAAAACCAAACTTTTCCTTTTTGTTTGACACTTGCATTGTTACAGCCTATCCCAAATGGGATGACCATTCTGTACCACCTAACTATCGTCCTCTTGATCTGACTTGTACTGTTTCCAGTCTTTGAATCTCTCCTTTTCCTAAAACATCCTGAATCTCACAGTCTTTCCTTCTCTCTGATCATCGGTATGAATTTTTGTAGTGCTACATCCACCGGTATTCCTATATTCTTAACTTCAGCTATAACAATGGGGTTATATCTCCAAGCTCGCTGCACTTTTAGCTCTCCTCTTTGACTGTGTTTTTTCGTGCCTGTCTTCCTCTTTGGCTGGTCTGTCTCCGTAACTGTTGATGCATCAGCCTCTCCTCTCTTCCCCATCAACAGGGGTATCCTTCAGAGCCCCGTTCCTTTTTCATACACTCTTCTTCCATTTCATCAACGGTTTTCTTTTGTATAATAGATAACCACATGTACTGTAACGACTCACCTCTACATTTCTCTACTTTCTTCAAATTCGTTCCATCCTCTCTTGCTCGATCTACATCTTGTCTCGTCACAGCATCAGCCATAAACTCAGACTTGGACAGAGCTTCCCAGCGGGGCAGAAGAAAACCCAATTTAAGACCCAGTTTTTGCCCAAATCTCTTTTTTTTATCTAAAACCTTATGTAACTTTCCGTCCCCCTTTGATGAATCTGGAATTCTACCACTTAGGGAATATAACTTTACCGCTTTAAAATCTGATCTATCTTGGAAACTCCAGAGTACACAGATAGCTAGGTTTGCCTCTAAAAACACAAACTGGAATTCCTATTCATAAGAAGAAAGATTCTCGTCTGAACAGTTGTTCCGATTGTACAAAAGATTGATCTCTTCCTTTATGGAGTACTGGTTTCACATCTGGAGGGGTTCTAGCTCTACATACCTAATAGATAGAATTCAATGCAGTCCGACTTATTAACTCATTCCAACCTCGAAATGAGACTCACCTGCCGAAAGCCGAAGTATTTGTTCACTTTGCTTCTGTAGATATTACATTTGCTGTCCTCCCACTAGACCTGGCTGCATTTGTGTCCCAGTTATCACCTGGACAATGAAATACTCGGCAAGCTACCGCAGCACATGAAAACCTTTGTGATAACTGTTTCTTTTCCTGCACCGCGAATCGCTGTGATTCTTTACCCCTTCATGTCTTCAAAAGTGTCCCTTTTTACAAAAGCATTTTCCTCCACTTCAATTCAGAACTCTCCAAACATTTTCCTCTTCTGTCCCTTTACTTCTCCCTCGTTTAAACCCTTTTTTTCTCCTTTATTTCACTAAAGACCCTATCTCGACGTGGTATTTTGTCGTAGCCTGGAGTCTCCACCATTACAAGAATAGAACCCGAAAAAAAAACGAGTGTGTTAGAAAGCCAACACAGTTTAGGTCGTCCTCTGACAACGTGGGTTTACTTAATGATTACGTGTTCATGTTTTCCAAGTATCTGTCTGAGAAAAAGAAGAGAAGTGGAAAATTTAATTGAGGGGAACGAGGGACTATTTCCCAGTTAACCTGAGTTGCTGCTTGTATCATGATGCGGGTTCTAAGAGCTGGGTGGGTGAGTGTGGGCTGCGCGGCGGGAGGAACGGGGCCGCGGCGCGGGTGATAGAGCTGGTGGTTTCAGCCCAGGGGCATAAAACCACCACACAGTTACTACTACTATGTGTGTGTGTGTGTGTATGTGAGTGTGTGTGTGTGTGTGTGTGTGTGTATGTGAGTGTGTGTGTGTGTGTGTGTGTGTGTGTGTGTGGGTGGGTTGGTGGTTGTGTGTGTGTGTGTCTTCGTGCAGTGGTTGGGCGGTCATTGTGTTGATGGAGGTCAGGTCAGCTCTCGCTTGTGTAACTGGTATCATTACGCACTCCCCAGCAGAAGTTAACTCTCTACGTCCTTGGTCGCGTTAGCTGTCGAGGCTCATGTGTCTTTGTAATACTCTGAGGCGACTGGATGTCTGTCAAGGATGTGCGTGTCGCACCTGACCATGGCTTCCAAGAATTTTTATTCCTATGGTTGCTGAGATGGCATAGGTAACTGAACGCCCAAATCAAGGCCATTGCATTAAGGATATATATATATATATATATATATATATATATATATATATATATATATATATATATATATATATATTCTTTTTTTTTTCAAACTATTCGCCATTTCCCGCATCAGCAAGGTAGCGTTAAGAACAGAGGACTGGTCCTCTGAGGGAACATCCTCACCTGGCCCCCTTCTCTGTTTCTTCTTTTGGAAAATTAAAAAAAACAAAACAAGAGGGAAGGATTTCCAGCCTCCCGCTCCCTCCCCTTTTAGTCGCCTTCTACGACACGCAGGGAATACGTGGGAAGTATTCTTTCACCCCTATCCCCAGGGATATATATATATATATATATATATATATATATATATATATATATATATATATATATATATATATATATATATATATATATATATATATATGTATGTATATATCGTCTAGCCCCTTGGGTAGGATGAACTGCTGTGTTCACTATGGACCGGTAGCCACGACCGGGATTCGAACCTTTGCGGACTCGACCGCGGGAAGCCAGTGAATGCTATCCTGGTATAACAACTTTGCTTCGCTCTACATTCCCTCAAGACCATATTACGTATGTCCTCTTCACCTGGGAGTATCTCGCATGGCGGAAAAACTTTCTCGTGGAACTGAAACTCTTACGTCGTGTCGGGATGACGCTTCCTGGTGTGGACGTAGGTCCCGCCTGTGTTATGCAGACATTCAGTTGAATATGGCTGAGTGACCACCATAGGGAAGGAAGGTTGGGTTGTGGGATGGCTTGATGTTGCCGCGTTAATGGCAGTGCGGAGGGGTTTGCGTTGCCGTGTGTGGCGACAAGGTAATACTTTGGGCGTGGCAGGAAAGACCGGCCTGTGTTTTTATGTGCACGCATGGGGAACCTGGTGTTGCCGTGTGTTTCAGAGAGAAACGAAAAAGGTCTTGTGTTGCAACAAGAAAGGTCCAGTGTTACTCTGTGTGTGTAGGAGGTAGAAGCGCTTAGTGTTGTCGTGGGTTACATAGCAGGGGAGAGGGGTCTAGTGTTGCTGTGTATGGAGTACTGTATTGCCCTGTGGTATGTTGCAGAGATGAGACGTTTAATGCGGCATTTTTCAACAGTGAGGAGGGTTTGGTTGTGCTGTATAGATGGCATCTGGAGGGCGTAGTGATATCCTGTGTTTCAGAGTAAGCGAGACCTTGTGTTGCTGCTTGTCTAGTACCAGGGAGGCTTGGTTTTTCTGCAGTGAGAGGGATGTGTTGTTACTGAGATTTCTGTTTGTGCGTTAAGATAGATAGGTAGAGAGAGAGAGAGAGAGAGAGAGAGAGAGAGAGAGAGAGAGAGAGAGAGAGAGAGAGAGAGGAGAATTTTACACTCGTTCTGTACCCGTTTCTCAACCTTGTATATATGCACCGTGTCTTTTATGCATATACCCACACGCACACACACACCCCGTCCTAAGCCAGGTACCTGTTTATCGACCAGCTCCAAAGGGAGGATGAACAGCTGGGTTGCCCGTAAGCAGACTGCCGGGATCAGGACTCCAACCTGGACGATATCGTGCTTGAATCATGGTCAGCGACGCTAACCACTACACCGCGGAAGCTCGTGTGTGTGTGTGTGTGTGTGTGTGTGTGTGTGTGGTAGCGAGGTCTTGTTGTTGCCATGTGTGCGGCAGCAAGGTCGCTATAGTACTGCCGTGTGTTTGATAGCGAGGTGTATATGTTGCCGTGTTCGTGGTAGTGAGGAGATCCTGGTGTTCCCGTGCGTATGGGGAAAGAGGTGAGGTGAGCCTGGTGTTGCCGTGTGGCGCAGGGAGGGGAGCGAGCCTGCCTGGTGTTGCCGTGCGCTGGGATCATCAGTCCTGTCGCAGACTCTGGTAATGGACGACCTCTGTGGTTTTTGTCTACGTTTCAGAACACGGGTGTGAATTAGCTGCGGCTGGGTTCCCTCCCTCCGCTTGCGTGATGACAGTCAGTTTGGGCGGTATTTTTAGTTGCTTTGATCTGCTTAGGTAAAAATATAAACTCGGCTTGCTTTCTTATCAGTTGGTCACGCATGTAGTCAAGAGGTTAGGTGTCTTAAACATTTTCTCGAGTACTTTATTGAAACAACAGGAGTATCCAGTGTACGTGTTTGTGCAGTGTTTTGTCGCTAACCAAATTGTATCGCGTCGTTACCTCACTAATGTCGCTGGGAATGAAATGCAGGTCATTTGTGGTGAAGGAGTCGTATGGGAGAATGTTATGCTGGACAGTTCGGGCTGACTCTCATCCAGCCACCAGTTTGGTGACAAAGATCAGCATCAAAGGTTTCATGATTGATTTGGTGTCATGACTTCGACACATGCCTCGTCAGTCTTGGGAAGGTTAATGCCCAGGTCCTTCCTGTGGCAGGTGGGAGTCTTCAGGGTTAGCATAGTTAACGTGGACATAATGACATTTACGTGGCTGTTGAAGTTATAATTGTTTAGCAGACTTGGCCTCTGGACTGGTGGATGGCAGACCCCACGAAAGACAGGTAGTGTGTTGTGGAGGAGACCGAACTTTGACCATATGGCCTCTTCTTTCAGAGATTTGGTTCTGATTGGGGGGTAGAGAGAGAGAGAGAGAGAGAAAGAGAGAGAGAGAGAGAGAGAGAGAGAGAGAGAGAGAGAGAGAGAGAGAGAGAGAGAGTCAGGCTGGAGTGGTACATCAATCATGGCGATTATTTCCCAACCATTGCGTAGAAAGTGTGGTCATGTGATCGCTGAGGTGATTGTAGTCCAAGGATAAGACGGTGCCACAGGGTACAGGCAAGGGGCCTGTGGGCCAGCACACGACAGGGCTGTGGTACATGTGGGAACGTTTGAAACTGGCAAGTTTAGGACGAAAAGAATGATCTTGAGGAAAGGCACAGGAATAGATATGTTCTAGGTCATTTGTTGTAACACTAAGCTTGGTTGTCCATTGATATCCAGAGATACAGAAATGATACAAAAGAATACACAATGTCCAGCGTTTTCCTGGCTTGCTCGGTCTGTTTTTTTTTTTTTTTTGCTCGAATCCTAACAACATACCCTCGGGCAGTTGGTGCACATTAAGAGTTATTCTCATTTCTTTCTTGTGTAATGACCAGTTAGCAATATTTATTGGGGTCGCCCACCAGCCAGTCACGTAGCTCTTGTCATGTTGGAGCTTTCCACACTCAGGTCCGGAAGGTGTGAAATCAAATACATAAATGCTGGGAAGACTCGTTGGCAGGGGTCAAGATGGAGGTTAGAGGTGGTAAGGAGGGCAGTAAATACGGCCTGGGGAACCTGAGGGTGACAAGGGAGGATTGTCTTTGGGCACGAAGCCGAGTGTGGCGGTGAGAGAGTAATGGTGGTGATAGTGATACTGAAGGCTTTTAAACATATTTAAAGAAGGGATTGTGTAGGGAAAGAGACGAGATGGTCGGTAGGGTAGAAGCAGGAGGGGTTCCGAAGCCATGGTTCGTTTTCCTTCCTCAGTTATTTCGTCATAGAAGCCTGCTCAGGAATTCCCTTTCATTACTCTGCATTATGTGCAGGCTGGGTAGCTTTCGTGAGTACATCAGTAGCAGAACGCCTCACTCACCATGAATAATTCGCCACCGTCGACTGCAAACGGTGAAAAGCCGCAACCTCCGCCTCTCACCATTACCACGGGTGGCGCCAACCGATTGATTGTGGCGGAAGGTGTGTACGTGTGTGTGTGAGGGAGGCGGAGCCCCGAGCCACCGCTGCCGCCGCAAGTGGTGGCCCGACTCCCTCTGTCTGTGTGGCACACGCCCTCACCCGCTACCTTCTACACCGGCTTTCAGGGTGTCATTCAGATTTTGTTCACTCACCCGGTCACTCATGGACAACTCCACACACAAACACACACACACACACACACACACACACACACACACACGGAAGAAAGACATGGTGCATATAGAGAGGGTAAGGGACTGGGCAGCACGAGTGCAAAGCTCTCTTCCCATTACATATAAACGTACTGACCAAAATTCGAGTTGGACAACTGGTCGGAAATGCTACGATTGTCTTTATGTGAAACGGCTTGTGGTTAGATGAGAATTGTAAGGAAAAAGATCTTAGTGTACGTGTTAGCAACGACCGTAAATTTTCGTGGCAGTTTATAGAGGCCCTACACGAAATAAATGAAATTCTAGGCATGATTGAAATGGATGTCACCACAAAATGAAAAGTCATTTATAGACCGTATGATCGATATGTTACACTTCACTTGGAGTACTGCATCCATGTCTGGTCACCTCACTGTGTCCAAGGCTGCACCTCATCCAGAATACTGTATGTAGACCTGGCCACTTCCCTTAGAATATTATATCCAAAGCTACTCACCTCACTTAGAATTGTTGTATCCAGACTTGATCACCTCAACTTGAATGCTGCACCGAGACCTGATTATTCCACGTTGAATACCGTATTCGGAACTAACCACTTCACCTGAGGAAGGGAGTTAGAGGCAGTACAACGCTGGACAACTAAGTTTATTCCAGGACTGTCGAGGTTAGGTTATGAAGGGGTTGGTATGTTTTCCCTAGAAAGAAAGTGCTTAAGCAGCAACATTATTCAAGGCTTTTGAAAGGTTTTTAAATATATTCAGAAATGATGTATCCAGCTTTTTGTAGCTTGACCTTGGATGAGTGATTAGGGCAAAGGGTAAAAAAAAAAGAGAACGTTTGCTGTGTATTTAAGAAAGCACCTTTTACGTCGTTTTTACAAAGTAGAGGAACTATTATTGTGCTTCCTCGTCCACTTCCGTATCCGTTAACGTGTGTTCGTCCACAACTCGGTTAAGTTTTCTATCGAGTTCACACCTCAGCCAGTATGTGATGTAGGGCCGTGGAACTTCATATATAGACGCGAATTGATGAGCGCTTCAGTATTCCAGCAAAGTAGGTCACCCTGACCTAAACTTCACGCCTCGGAGACGAACTTCGTAATCGGTGATTGCCTATGTTACGAGTGGTGGTTCATTGGAATTATCTACAAGATGTGGTTTACAACAGTTTTTTTTGGAATTTCTTGAGAAGGATTTGGTTTATATCACGGATGACGATGTCTATGACTTTGGATGGTGTCATTCGTCCTCTGAAGCTTTATGTTACCCTTTCATTGTGGATGAATGTAACTGATGTGAGGTGCAGGTGTCCATTGCTCGAGACAGAGACGGAAAAAGATAACGCATAGAGCGTTCAGCGATGTATAGAGAAACCGAAATGCATAACTCATAAAGGAATATACAAAGCCTTCCACACCACAGCTGTCGTGTGTGGTTAGGTCGATGGTCCCTCCAGGTAGCTTGGTTGCGTATACCTTCATGTGACTTGTAGCCCTATCACTACACCTAGAGCTCAGGTGGAGTACAGAGATACTGCTGCGGAGAACGGTAGAGCAGAAGTAGGTGTGGCATAGTAATACTGACGTGGAGAATGACACAACCGAGTCAGCTTTGGACTGTGATGCATAGTCACTGACACATTAGACAAAGGTGTGGCGCACTGAAAGATGCAGAGTGACACAGAAGAACCAGATCTGATGGAGTGAAGTAGATGTGGTGACTCACCAATAAGATGTAGCATAGTGAAACACAAGAAGAGTGACACAGAGTCAGACATGGGTCAGTGAAACAAACCTGAAAAGTGACATAGAAGAGTCAGTCGTGACACAGGGAAATAGATACGAAGAGTGACAAAGCAGGGTCAGGTATGATACAGGAACACAAGTAGAAAAGAGGGAAGGCAGAGGCATGCGTGATAGGATGAAACATATACGAAGAGTAGTAACACGGCAGAGCCATGTGTAATTAGGTGGTACAAAGTTAGATCATATATATTATCAGTAACTCATAACACTCATAACATCAAAACTGTTGGGAACGACTGAGAACATCCTGGCTATTCTCCTGAACGCGAACTTCAGAACCAACATGGAAATGTCACAAAAGGCATGGAAGATTGTGAAACTACAAATTTGAAATCTATATAATTGTAAACGGAAAACAGAAAACATTACAAACATTCAAGACGTTTATTTTATTTCTCTTAGTTTACCGATCGTGTCAGAAATTGTAGGGGAAATTTTTATACCTAGCTGAAGCGATTTCTCTTCATTGTACCTAACCGGCTGAGTTGACGCGGACAAGGGCCACGATCTCAGACAACCTGTTTACTCCCAAGAGAAGCAGAGCAAGCTGGTCTCAGACACAACACACACACACACACGTATATATATATATATATATATATATATATATATATATATATATATATATATATATAGATAGATAGATAGATAGATAGATAGATAGATAGATAGATAGATAGATAGATAGTTAGTTAGATATATAGATACCTAAGAAAGAGGGAGCGTTGTTATACAAAGAAGTCATTCCGTTTACTGCACAGTTAGGTAATAATAAGCGCATGTATATATACACACCCGAAGTTACACGGTGTAGTGTTTAGCGTTACTGACCACAGTTCACTCTCGGTTCTACTCGGGTTCGAATCCTGGGATCGGCAGTCGGCCCACAGTCAATATCAGCTGTTCATTCTACCAGGGGGGCTTTTCGATGAATTGGTTTGTGTGTGTGTATACATGTTCACACACATATGAGTAAAAATCTCTCCCCTTAACACATTGTAATCACACACACACACACACACACACACACACACACACACACACGAAGAAATTGTGGCAGACAGTACGAGGAAGCCTCCCGGTTGAAGGCATGGCCGTAGGCTGTTGAAATAATGTCCCCACCGAGGGAGCGGCTGCGGCCAGACACAACCCCCAGTTAATGAGAGTCCTGGGGTGGAGGTATAACGCCTTTTGCCCCCGGCAACGAAGGGTCATATGTCGGCGGATGTACGCCACCAGAGGAAGTTGAATCTTGTATACTCTGGCTGTCGGCTGTAAAGAGCGGAATGCCTACGTTACCTGACGTTTTAAGACGACCAGAAGCGTTCGTACTCGTGTTCTTCAGTTGTTTGGATGTCAGGAAGTGGAGGGAAATGAGAAGGCATACCCGAAGAAATATGAATTGTTCTCTTTGGATAATTTGGATCTTTTTTTCTCCATTCTGAAACTCGAGCCTATGGGAAAGAAACGCCTTACGCGACCCCACACTCGTGATGTGCTGATACTCGCTAACACTCACGCTGATGCTTAGGTAAGCCACTGATCATGTGGATTATCATTCCATTACATGAAACCTACCCAGGATAATAGTTGTGGTAATCGTCTAATGGCTCGCGTTAAGCAGAGTACCACTTAAGTAGGGTTGCACGGTGCCGTAAGGCCGGGAAGATGATAGTATGCGGTGCTCGTGTTGGTATTACAAGTTGAATTTGAATTTATGCCGGTGTCCTGTGATGCTATTACGTGGCCCATCCTTGTAGTCCTGGTGTGGCAGAAGGAGGAGGATGAACACACACACACACACACACACACACACGCACACACACAGGTCCCTGGAATTACTAGATAAAGGCCTGGCCAATCAAGTTTGCACTAATTGCTCCTTTAGTCACACTAATTGATCATACCTTTTGGGTGTGGTAAGGATCCTCATCTGTTACGTTCTTAGCGGTACCTTTATGACTGGGGCTGACGACAGAGACCATTAGATGGAGAGTAATTAAGGGACGGAACACCTGGCCTCGCTTTAACATACGCGGTATTTACATACCTTAGGTGGTAGTTTTCTCCAAGCTGAGTTATCGTCATGCCACCACCATAGATGTCTTATTAGGGATATGTAGATGACGGGAAGATGTTTATTGATGGTGATGTGGGATAGGGATGAGAATAGTGGGAATGTAGGGGATAGGGGAAGGAGGAAGTTGTTGTTGTTAGGGATAGTGCCACTCGCTCACTCCAGCAGATGTGTGTGTGTGTGTGTGTGTTATGGGTAATGAGAACGTCTCACTTTGCTTAACTGCTTTTATTGGAGATCAATTTCAGGGTTTAAGATATTATGTGCCTGTGATCTGCTCTTCACAATAAAGGAGTGGACGAAATTATTAAGGTGTCTATCAAACATCATGCAAAAATATTTGCGTTTGACCTGAGGGTATTATTTTGCTTTCTGCTCTAGTGAGCTTTCTGCAATTGTCCTTGTGGCCAAGCTTGGAAACTCATGATTCGCATATGTCTGTTGCTTTCCATAGTGTCTTTGTGAGGACCGGCCACACGAGGATTGACCGTTATAATACCTCTTTTGCACCTCGAACAACGAAACTTTAGACTTCTCTTCCTTCTTTCACTTTTCTACACATCTCATAAGCATTCCACCTTTGATAGCCAGGTCTACGAACACCTGAGGAGCGTCAGGTGTTCGTACACCTGAGTAGCGTCATGTCTACGAACACCTGAGTAGCGTCTGGCGAACGAACACTTGAGTAGCGTGGGGTGTTCGTACGCCTGAGTAGCCGTCATTAATTTCTTCATTCTCTTTCGTAAACTATTTTCCCTTCACCCGTGATAGCCATGACTAGGGCATGTTTTGCCCGTGCCACGTGGGTTTATATATGAAAAACGAAATCATCTACATTTTCGCTATATAGGGAAAGTAATTAAGTACTTTCCCTCCATAGCGAGGCAGCATCAGGAACGAACAACGGCTTCAAATGCACACACAGTTACTGTCAAAAAAAAGAAAAAAAAAATATATATATATATGTATATATATATATATATATATATATATATATATATATATATATATATATATATATATTATATATATATAAATATATATATATATATATATATATATATATATATATATATATATATATATATATATATATATATATTTTTTTTTTTTTTTATACTTTGTCGCTGTCTCCCGCGTTTGCGAGGTAGCGCAAGGAAACAGACGAAAGAAATGGCCCAACCCCCCCCCCCATACACATGTACATACACACGTCCACACACGCAAATATACATACCTACACAGCTTTCCATGGTTTACCCCAGACGCTTCACATGCCTTGCTTCAATCCACTGACAGCACGTCAACCCCTGTATACCACATGACTCCAATTCACTCTATTTCTTGCCCTCCTTTCACCCTCCTGCATGTTCAGGCCCCGATCACACAAAATCTTTTTCACTCCATCTTTCCACCTCCAATTTGGTCTCCCTCTTCTCCTCGTTCCCTCCACCTCCGACACATATATCCTCTTGGTCAATCTCTCCTCACTCATTCTCTCCATGTGCCCAAACCATTTCAAAACACCCTCTTCTGCTCTCTCAACCACGCTCTTTTTATTTCCACACCTCTCTCTTACCCTTACGTTACTTACTCGATCAAACCACCTCACACCACACATATATATATATATATCTTTTCTTTCTTTCGTACTACTCGCCATTTCCCGCATTAGCGAGGTAGCGTTATCAACAGAGGACTGGGCCTCAGAGGGAACATCCTCACCTGGCCCCCTTCTCTGTTCCTTCTTTTGGAAAATCAAAAAAAAAAAACGAGAGGGGAGGATTTCCAGCCACCCGCTCCCTTCCCTTTTAGTCGCCTTCTACGACACGCAGGGAATACGTGGGAAGTATTCTTTCTCCCCTATCCCCAGGGATATATATATATATATATATATATATATATATATATATATATATATATATATATATATATATATATATAGGTGCAAGAGGTGAAAAAAAGGGCAAATGAGAGTTGGGGTGAGAGACTATCAGTAAATTTTAGGGAGAATAAAAAGATGTTCTGGAAGGAGGTAAATAGGGTGCGTAAGACAAGGGAGCAAATGGGAACTTCAGTGAAGGGCGTAAATGGGGAGGTGATAACAAGTAGTGGTGATGTGAGAAGGAGATGGAATGAGTATTTTGAAGGTTTGTTGAATGTGTCTGATGACAGAGTGGCAGATATAGGGTGTTTGGGTCGAGGTGGGGTGCAAAGTGAGAGGGTTAGGGAAAATGATTTGGTAAACAGAGAAGAGGTAGTAAAAGCTTTGCGGAAGATGAAAGCCGGCAAGGCAGCAGGTTTGGATGGTATTGCAGTGGAATTTATTAAAAAAGGGGGTGACTGTATTGTTGACTGGTTGGTAAGGTTATTTAATGTATGTATGACTCATGGTGAGGTGCCTGAGGATTGGCGGAATGCGTGCATAGTGCCATTATACAAAGGCAAAGGGGATAAGAGTGAGTGCTCAAATTACAGAGGTATAAGTTTGTTGAGTATTCCTGGTAAATTATATGGGAGGGTGTTGATTGAGAGGGTGAAGGCATGTACAGAGCATCAGATTGGGGAAGAGCAGTGTGGTTTCAGAAGTGGTAGAGGATGTGTGGATCAGGTGTTTGCTTTGAAGAATGTATGTGAGAAATACTTAGGAAAGCAAATGGATTTGTATGTAGCATTTATGGATCTGGAGAAGGCATATGATAGAGTTGATAGAGAGGCTCTGTGGAAGGTATTAAGAATATATGGTGTGGGAGGCAAGTTGTTAGAAGCAGTGAAAAGTTTTTATCGAGGATGTAAGGCATGTGTACGTGTAGGAAGAGAGGAAAGTGATTGGTTCTCAGTGAATGTAGGTTTGCGGCAGGGGTGTGTGATGTCTCCATGGTTGTTTAATTTGTTTATGGATGGGGTTGTTAGGGAGGTAAATGCAAGAGTTTTGGAAAGAGGGGCAAGTATGAAGTCTGTTGGGGATGAGAGAGCTTGGGAAGTGAGTCAGTTGTTGTTCGCTGATGATACAGCGCTGGTGGCTGATTCATGTGAGAAACTGCAGAAGCTGGTGACGGAGTTTGGTAAAGTGTGTGGAAGAAGAAAGTTAAGAGTAAATGTGAATAAGAGCAAGGTTATTAGGTACAGTAGGGTTGAGGGTCAAGTCAATTGGGAGGTGAGTTTGATTGGTGAAAAACTGGAGGAAGTGAAGTGTTTTAGATATCTGGGAGTGGATCTGTCAGCGGATGGAACCATGGAAGCGGAAGTGGATCATAGGGTGGGGGAGGGGGCGAAAATTTTGGGAGCCTTGAAAAATGTGTGGAAGTCGAGAACATTATCCCGGAAAGCAAAAATGGGTATGTTTGAAGGAATAGTAGTTCCAACAATGTTGTATGGTTGCGAGGCGTGGGCTATGGATAGAGTTGTGCGCAGGAGGATGGATGTGCTGGAAATGAGATGTTTGAGGACAATGTGTGGTGTGAGGTGGTTTGATCGAGTAAGTAACGTAAGGGTGAGAGAGATGTGTGGAAATAAAAAGGGCGTGGTTGAGAGAGCAGAAGAGGGTGTTTTGAAATGGTTTGGGCACATGGAGAGAATGAGTGAGGAAAGATTGACCAAGAGGATATATGTGTCGGAGGTGGAGGGAACGAGGAGAAGAGGGAGACCAAATTGGAGGTGGAAAGATGGAGTGAAAAGGATTTTGTGTGATCGGGGCCTGAACATGCAGGAGGGTGAAAGGAGGGCAAGGAATAGAGTGAAGTGGAGCGATGTGGTATACAGGGGTTGACGTGCTGTCAGTGGATTGAATCAAGGCATGTGAAGCGTCCGGGGTAAACCATGGAAAGCTGTGTAGGTATGTATATTTGCGTGTGTGGACGTGTGTATGTACATGTGTATGGGGGGGGGGGTTGGGCCATTTCTTTCGTCTGTTTCCTTGCGCTACCTCGCTAACGCGGGAGACAGCGACAAAGTATAAAAAAAAAAAAAAAAAAAAAAAAAATATATATATATATATATATATATATATATATATATATATATATATATATATATATATATATATATGTATATATATATATATGTGTGTGTGTGTGTGCGTGTGTGTGTGTGTGTGTGTATTGATGACAGCGTACTTAAGAAATGACATTGAAAGTGTAATAGTGCTGTATCTGTCTTGCTTCTTGATTTTATTATAAGGGAAGATAGGAAGTCCTGGGCAGGAGAGAGCGAAGTAGAGGGGACGGGGTCAGGAGAGGGAGGAGGAAATGAAGGAAGGATGTCCGTACGAAGATGGAGGAGCGTCAGCAGGAAGGGCCAGGAGAGTCGAGGGGGGAGAAGCCAAGAAAAATATCAGGCGGGTGGAAGTAAAGGTGAAATGATTACGTAGGAGGTATACGAGGCGAGGGATAGATGGGGGAGGACGATGAGGGAAGAATGGGCTCAGTGATAGCCTGGAATAGACGGGAGTGGGCGGGTTCAAGCCTTGCTGGGTTCTCCAGTCTCGCTAGAGAGGAAAGTTACTATGTTATTGAGGGGGAGTCAGGTGTTTGGCGGACATGTCACAAAAGACGAATCTTGTTTTGTTATTCTGCACAACTGTTCTTATGGTATTACACACACACACACACACACACACACACACACACACACACACACACACCTATTCTCCCCCACAATACACGGAGAGTAGATGGCCAGCAGGAGAGTATTACTTGCCAGTGGCAAAATCGCTATGAACTTTCCATTAACAGCCGCTGGTGTTATAGCCCCTCTTAGGCTGCTGCCCGTAAGAGAAAACTGCGCGACTCTTTTCATCGGCAGCGAACAAAATAACCTGTGATATAATTTCAATCAAGCGTAAGATGTGAGTTTTTTTTTTTCACTCATCTTATTACGGTGTTGTTGTTAAGCTTATTATAATGGCAGGGAAGCTGTTGTTGTTATTCCAAGGGCACAAAATTGAAAATAAATTTTTTTTTTTTTTTTTTTTTTTTTTTTGTATCGTGGCGCAAGTGCTCGGGTTATTTTGTTCAGTCGGTATAACCTATAATGACTATTATATTTATTAGCACGAGATAATAGAAGGTTTTAATATATACTGATCAGCGTGGTGCGGTAGGCGGACACAGTGTGAGGTCAGTTTTTATGTCGGTGGGCGTTGTGTGTGGTGCAGGGGGCACGAACGGCCGGTGTGGGAATACACTCTTGTGCCTGTGGGCCAAACCCTGCCATGCACCCCACCCCTGCCATGCACCCAACCCCTGCCGTGCATCATCTCCCCTGGTAGACACCATCATTGATACGTTCTCACCCCGTACTTGTCACCTACCGTAGTAACCGCCCCCACTTTCCCTGCCAGGCACCCGTCTCACACTACCTCCCTTTCCTAGTAACTACGAAACACTTAACCATCGGTCGCCTTACTGTTCCTCTCCCGCTACCAGGCACCCTCTCCTACCAGTGATCTACCCTTACTGGGGTATACTTACGAGGCATTTACGGCCACCAGTCAACTAGTCTTACTCTTATACACCCCTACCAGTCATCCACTCTTACAAGGTTTTGACCTAAACTAGTGACCCACCTCTGCCGGGCGTTTACCCTGACCAGTCATCCATGCATCCCTCTGTCATCCGCTCTAGTTGAGCTTCTACTCATTGCTCGTCATCCAGCCCCGCGAGTCATCCTTCCGCACCAGTCATTCATCCCGGATGAGCTTCCCACTTCTGCTGGGCCTCCACTCCCTGACCGGTTTCCTAGTCCCCGCTAGTCATCTGGCGGATCCACACGATCCACTGAACGTCCACCACCTTCTAAGGACCATCCACTTACTGGATTAACTCTTTGTGTGATGTAAACTATCTAGATTTTTGCGCTTCTTAGTGAAGAACAAGGTAAAAGTGACTATGATTATTTTAGTAGTATGGATTAGAGGCTTTTTCTAAAGTCGGGAGGAAATTGATTGTCTCTGGAGACATTTTCAGTGATTCAGTGAGGTATACGAAATAGATAGTGGATTAAACCACCCATTCATTTGTATTGATATCTTAAATATCGTTGATTATCACCTTTTTCCTCACAGTACACTCACCTGGAGAGAGAGAGAGAGAGAGAGAGAGAGAGAGAGAGAGAGAGAGAGAGAGAGAGAGAGAGAGAGAGAGAGAGAAGAAAAAAAACAGCAGAAGACGGGGGCAAGAAACGAGCCATGTTACGGTACCTGCTTAAAAGGAAAGTAGTCCAGACTGCTTAGTGAAGCTACATAATGCAGTAGGATTCTGACTACAGTGATAAGAATTTTACACAAGCGTAAACATTTGTAGATAATTTTGCGACAGAAGGACACGCCGTGTGTCATGGAGATGGTCGTCCTATGCACTGCTGTTGGACCAATCTTCAACAGCTTACATACAGACAGACGCACAGACAGATAAGACGGACGCTTAACAACAGCAGTAAAGAACGGAGTTGACGTTGGCCCTTTGTGCCCTAGACGGAGCAAGAGGGACGGGCACCTCCCGCTACATATACGGGGGAGATGTAAGCGCAGGAGAGGCCGCCAGGGTGTGTGTGTACCGAGGCCATTGTGGCGTGTTGACCCGTCCTTATAGCCGGGCCCCGCACCGCCAAATGCAACCCGTGGAAATGGTTCAGACACACATACATACACGCCTTAAGGTTTCTAGCGAGATAAGGAGCGCTCCTTCTCTCTCTCTACTGTTTGTGCAACAGTGTTTTAGGTGTGGGTTTGATCATAATCTACGCATATTATAAGGTGTAACGTACACATATACGTTTTAGAGATTTGGGTGTTCTGTTGGCCGTTGTCAACACCCATTAAAAGCCAGAAGGAGAGATTCTGGTGGTCCTTGGTGAGAAGCGTGTGTGTGGGGGAGGAGCCACGGACGCCCCGGGAGCTGCTTGAGAAGAGTGAGCGGGTAAACACTGGCGGTAATTACAATAAAACCTAAATGTACCCAGCAAACACCAATTATGGCTCTTTAATAGAGACTTTTAGTGGCCTTATGCTTGGCGCGTTCCTCTCCATCCTCTTCACGTTTTCTGATGCTCTCCATCTTCTTCACGCTTCGTGTTTTCCTCCTTCCTATTCACTTTTCCACTCTCCCCTTCCTCCCTAATCGTTGATAGTCTGTTCTTCCTTTCCCCTCAGCTCGTTGCTCGTAACCACCACGCAGCTGCCTTATATACCGCACCGATTGCTCTTTGCTCCCATCACCCCTCACCTCATTCCTTAATATATTCCTTTGGAATATTTCCCTACGTATCACTCTCTCGTGCTCCCTCACCCCAGTTTCTGTCCTCAGAAATACATGCTTTCTCGCCCTGTGTTCTCGTTTTCTTCTGCCTTTTGCTCCATTTGGTCTATACAACTTATTTTCACCTTTCTCCCTTGTGTCTGTCCGTTTACCCTTCTCATACATCAGACTTTAGTGTTCCTCTCCTCCATCTTCCCTATTCATTTATCTCCTCCGTCCCATTTATTTGCATTTTCACCTTCACACTCCCCTTCCACCTGCCTCGTTTACACCCTTTTATTCCCTTCGGCAGGTGGTTCTTCCCCCTTCCGTACAGGGTGACGTATAACGAAGGTGAAGGGTGTACGTGAGGCCCCAGCCGCTCCTACACACGCTTATGTCCGTACATATCGTTGTATATCACCGCTCTTCATCGACCCCGCCATTGTACTGTGGTAGTTTTTTTTTGTTTATTGCCTGAAACCAGTTATTTGGGCTTTCAATTTAGGATTTTTTTTTCTCATTGGATCAATTTTTGGAGGGCTGATTACATAGTAGTTTTTTTATTATCATTATTTGTACCACGCTTTTGTATGTGGTAGTCAGATCCTGTATTAGGTCGTGTTTCGTGGGAGTTTATTGTGGTGCATGTAGTACTGTCCTCACCTGGTCCCTCGTAAAGTGGCGTCACCTGGTCCCTCATACATTGACTTCACCTGGTCCCTCGTGCATTGACGTCACTTGGTCTCTCGTACGCTGGCGTCCTGATCTTCGTGTACTAGCGTCAGCCGGTCCTCGTACACTAGTATTGCCTGGTCCCTCGTATTTTGGCGTCAACTGGTTCATGCTCAATGCCCTCACTTTATCTGTGGACACTGTCGTCACCTGATCCATATACAGTTGGGTCACCTGATCCCTGTGTAGTAACATCTCTTAATCCATTTGCTCGGGCTTCACGTGATCCCTATGTTGTGGCGTCACCTGATGCCAAAGCACAGACTTCGCCTAATCCATGTCCACTGACGCCTCGTTTATGCTAGCATCGTCGAGTCGTGCAGGACCCCAACACAGAAATGAGATCAAGTCTTCAGAAGCTGTGAGAGGAGGAAGATAAGGTGAATTACAGCCGTGATTGCAGGCACACTTGTGTTCTTTGTGTACAGACGTCATCCATCTGTAACAAGCAGATATATGACGTCTGGCTTGTGGTAAAGGTCTCATACCATTTTCAGGGTGCGACCTCTTAGCCCCAGCGTCGTTGACAAGAGCAAAGTACATCTTAATTTTCAGCTGTGGATCTTGAGGCGTGTCGCAGCGAAGACCGTGCCTGCGGCCAGTGGTGGTGGTGGTGGAGGATTATATTTCATCGAAAGTGTATTTTAGCGGAGACACACGACGCTGTAGACCAGCCCTCGTGGCGGCGGAGGCGTCGCCTCGGCCGAGACACAACTATGTTGCCGGGTGTCTGGCTCGAGGCTCAGCGACTGACAGAAGTCTCCATTATAATCGGACGCCATCGACCACAACTGTAAATACTGTCTGATACCAGCCCTAGAAATTGTCCTTGTGAAAAGAATATTGCATCGTTGTTGAATAAGGCGTTGGTGATTGGAGGCCAGGCTATCTATCCCCTGGAGCTTCTCAGCCTCAGGATATTCTTCAGACTCTGGGGGTGATGTGTGTCCGAAGACACCAAGTGGATTGAATGCCTTGAGTCAGCGTCGTCCTTGGGTCATAGGGCAGAGTTAACGGAGACGAAGTAACTTCTTACACGCTTTCCGAATCTCCATGTAAGATACGGGGAAGGAATGCTATAGTCTTCCCTCCTCGTCTTTCCCATTTCTCCTCTTTTTGATCGAGTAGAATTCCCCTTTTTGCCAACTGGTTTCTGATTCTTTCCCGCAGTGAAATACCCTCAGCCTTTTATCAGATCTGTAGAGTGTGAGTGCATTTGTTCTTGTTGTGCCTCATCTGTTTGGTTGCGAATATGGCGATGAAACAAAGTGAAGATGGGTGGTACCTTTCGCAGAAAAATGATGATGGCGGCGATAATGGTGACGATGGACGATAAGGGGAGCCACCTTACTGGCAAGGACAGATATTACAATGGTGTCTGGAACCTCAGGCAGGCCCACATACGGGCACGTAAATATATACACGAGTGTGCAATCCCCTGAGACTGGTGGACTTAATTTGTTTATAAAGCTGGTCATGGCAGCCACTCAGGCTGAGATGGTAATAGGCACGTAATTGTGTATAGGCTTACTTGTCGTGAGCCTCGTTCAAACGCACACACAAACCATAGGCTCAACTGGACGACGGTCTTCCTTCATGAACCACATTTGGGAGAGAGTTGAGTGGACGGTGTGACCGCCAGAACCCGAGAAATGTTAGCGATTATCGGCACAGCATCAAGATATGCTGCAACGGGGGTGACCATGGGCCCAGGTACGTGGCAATCAGGCGGCGAGAAGTGTGGAAGGTATGGTCCTGGAGGAGTCCGCCCCGCATATAATTTCCACTCGAGTGGACCGCGATGCGCCGGTAAGATAGGACCCCCGGTGTGAGAAGTAGTGTTTAGCTCATGTTTACGACGAGGGACGTGATCTTGCCCTGTTGCTGCCTCGATCACGCTAGATTCATTTTTTTTTCTTCATACCGTAGACGAAATAGGTGTGGCCAAGAGCCAGTGGTGTGGGTGTTGTAGGGGTTTGTGATGATCCCTCACGGGTGTTGTGAGTGTTACGGAGAGCAGACATAGTCCATAGCGGATGTTGTGGAGGTCAGGAGTAGTCTGTGGCAGATGCTATGGATGTCCTTGAGGGTAGTGGGGGTATCTGGCTAGTGTTGGGGATGTTCTAGGGGTCTTAGTGCCCTTAGTGTTGTGGAGGGTAGTGGTGACTTGTAGTGGGCAGTGTACATTGTTAGGGGGGGGAGGTTAGTGACTACATGGAGCAAGTGTTATAAGATGTTGTGGTACCCTGTGATGGCTGATGTTGCTATAGGAACTGTTCGTATTTTCTGTGGCAGCAGTCCTCTGTAAATGGTTATGGGGCTCAGTTTGCTGTGGGTTATGACGGGTGACGTAGATGTTGAGGAGGATGTCTGTGGCCTGCGATGGGTGTTGTAGAGGGTTGTGGCGTCCCGTGGGAGGGAAGTATTACCCTGTAGCGTGATATGAGTTTTATAGTTATTGTAGAAGATATCTAGTGGCTTGTGGTTGTTATTGTGGATGTTGTGAAGGGTTGTGTGACCTATGGCGGATGTTATGGGTCATCTTAAGAGTGGATATTGTCTGTGGTTGTTATTCCGGGTGTTGTAGATGGCTGTGGTGGCCTTTGATGGGTGTTATAGGTCATGGAGAGTAGTTTGGTGTACGGTTGTAATTATCCGTGATAATGTGGTGGGTGTTATGGCGTATATTGTGGGTGTTTTGAGTCTTGTTAAGGGGTAAAGGTGACGTGAACCAGCCCCAGAACTTGCCTGTTTCTAACATCATACATCAGTAGAATTTTGAGGAAGTCGTCAGATGTAAATTGATTGACTTCACGGATTCAGCTTACACAACCCAGGTCAAGATGACTTGTTTGGTCACTACGATGATATTGTACAGGCCTAAGCCCCAAGATCAAAACGAAGCTGATAAAGTAGACGGAGAATTTTCAGAATTCTGTGGCACATGAACTTTCTGCCGCATCAAAGAAAATGCGCAAAATGCGATTGACTGGAAAAAGTCGTTCTGTATCTTCACAAACAGATCAACTCACATTGTAAACCAAGCAGTTTTTGGAGCCTTCATATAAGAGAAAGCAAGAAGCTTGTGTACTCTGATGTTTTGTATAATTATATCTGATACAGACGCTAACACAAACAGCAGTTTCATATGATTTTCATTATGATATGAGAATGAATATAGAAAGCTCAACGGTAAAAGATGAGAGATTAAAAATTATGATATAACTAGTTTTCATTTGTAACATTCTTCTTATTCATGGAGATAAGTTTCAACAAATATGTTTGGAGGGAAGTGAAAAAAAAAAAAAATGTTTTCACATATCGGAAAAGAAAAGAATGCAGGAGCAACATTTTCAGTTTGGCCCCTGCGCTACATCCAGTAGCAGGGAAGTATACACTCCTTTAGAGTAAAAAGGTCTTTGACGAGACTGAACTCCCAACTTCACTGAAGGTGACTTTCCACTCTCCATGTAACCTCACACACGCAAGAGTCAGATAACACCAGAAATATAGATCTAACATACCAGAGCAAACAATGTAACTACCTGGGACGCAGAATTGCTCATCTTTTGACCTCAGTGTATTAGAAACACTATGGACTATGCTTTGGAGAAATTTAAGCTCTCACTTGATCATTATCAAACTGGATCAGCCTAGCCTGTTCGTGAAAAGTACCAAACCAATGATAAGAATACTCGACCCAGCTGTTGAGGTAAGAGACGAGCATCCAGAAATCAGTGAAAGGCGCACATATGTGCATTAAAGATCATGTCGCATTTTTTTCATAGTGACTGACGTGGCAAGGCCCGAAAAAAATGAACCCCAATCATGGTTACCTCAAGTGAAAGAAAAAAGTAAGAGAAACAGAAAATGTAAATTAATCAGGGATCAGCAAGTGTTTGTAGACCTCATTCTTAAAGTAAGAAAGGTTATATGGAGAGGGAAAAACAATTGATGGAAGATATACCACAGCTTAAATGTTCGAGGGTAGAAGGAGGCGTCCCAGGACACAGCCAATCCTCGAGTGGGAGGTCTTCACACCGAAGCTATGGGAAGCAGTAGCCACCTGATGGGACAGTGTGAATGAATCTCAGTTATTTGGATAAGGTTTCATGTTCGTTATATATCAGTTATATATCAGTCTAATTTTCCCTTGTGGCATATATATATATATATATATATATATATATATATATATATATATATATATATATATATATATATATATGCCGATAACCACGAGGAAAAATGAAACACGGTATGTCCCTAGTGTTTATTTTCGAGTATTACATCTTCATGGGAGACTAGGACTAAGATGGAGGATCACTGTACAGTCAATATGAATATAGGAGGCGGAAATGAGCTGTTTCCGTTCTCATGCCACACGCATGTGAGCGGAAACAGCTCATTTCCGCCTCCCATATATATATTGACTCCACGGTGATCCTCTGTCTTATTCCTTAGTGTCCCCTGAAGATGTAATACACGAAAGTGCATCCGCAACTTGCTGTTTCATTTTGCCTTGTGGTTATCAACAAAGACTTAGATCACACTCATTACTGTGATTCTACTGCATCTCTCTCTCTCTCTCTCTCTCTCTCTCTCTCTCTCTCTCTCTCTCTCTCTCTCTCTCTCTCTCTCTCTATTTATATATATATATATATATATATATATATATATATATATATATATATATATATATATATATATATATATATATATATATGACTAAGCCTTACAGGGAAAAATCCTCAGCCCACTTCTCTGTTCCTTCTTTTAGAAAAGTAAAACAGGAGGGGAGAATTTCGAGCCCCCCCGCTGCTACCTCTTTTAGTTGCCTACGATACGCAGGGAATACGTGGGCAGTATTTTCTCTCTCCTATCCCCAGGGATAGGTAATATATATATATATATATATATATATATATATATATATATATATATATATATATATATATATATATATATTACGGGACCCTGAATGGGGATATAGTGCGAGTGAAAAGTCACCTATGGTGTGGTGGTATTGTTATCACTGGATAAAAGGAAGTGCAGTCTCGTTAAGGGACCTCTCATTGCCAAGGCGTCCATCACACATCCCGCAACTGATTGCAGCGCAGTAGTGAACAAGGATTCACGTTCAGTGAAGCTGTGCCATCGTCATGGGATGGAAAGAAAATGAGCATAACGACGTCGAGGACCTTTTTTTTTACGGTCAAGAGGAGCCTACCTTGCTCAGCTCCTGGTTGGAGTACAACCTTGAGGCTTCAGGAGCCCTGTGGAAGGGATCATAGGATTACGTAACAAATAATTATATATTCAGATGTTAGTGGCCACATTCGTAAATAATCCTAATGGAAACACGGGGTCAGGAATGTCGTATTTGCTCGGTAAGAAAACCATTTCACTGGACCTTTTAAGGAAGACCTCTCCAACGATGGCAGTGTGACCCAGATTTACGAGTTTTGTAAGCTGTAATTATTGAGTTTCTTCGCCGATCTGTATCAGTTGCTAATACACACGTTACGGTCTACCAGACCAACACTTCTGGAGTGATTTTAGTGCAGCAGACCACGAACGGCCGCCAGTGAGGTGGTTTGGTACCTGAACGTTACCGGGCCCCATCCGCGCTCCTACAACACCTCGGGCACCGTCTACACTCCCACAACACCTCCCTTACCGGCACTGTTGACTTTTGACGCGTATTGTAGAGGGTAGTGAAGGTCTGTGGCGAGCACTGAGGGTAGTGGTGGCCTATGGCGAGCGTTGTCGGCATTTTGGAGGATAGTTGTGGTCTATGATTGTTGTATGGTTTGTAGGGGATGTGGTGATGTTTGGTACAGTTTTCGGAACCCACTGCCGCAAGCTGGTAGTGCAGAGCGCAGTGGTGGTCAGTGCTATGGGTGTTGTGGAGGGTAGTAGTGGCCTGTGAGGGGTGCAGTGTAGGTTAATAGTGACCAGTTATTGATTTGTTGTATGATGTGTATCAAGAAGTTCACCGATGGCCTTTGCAGGGTGTTGTAGAGCGTGGTAGTAGCTTATTGTGAATAGTGTGGGTATTGTAGAGTGTTTTGGTGGTCTTTAGGTGGTGTTGTAAATAATGGAGAGTGTTGTAGTAACCTGTGGTTGGTGTTGATGGAATTGTAAATTGCAGTGGTGGCCTGTGGTTGGTGTTGAGTATTTCTAAGTATAGTGGTAATCTGTGGTTGGTGTTGTGAGTATTTCTAAGTATAGTGGTAATCTGTGGTTGGTGTTGTGAATATTTATAAGGGTAATGGTGCCCTTTGGCAGGTGTTGTTTTTAGGTTGATAGATGACTATGGTTGGTGTTGTAATTAGTGTGGAGGGTCGTGGTGACCTGTGGCTGGTGGTGTGAGGGGGGTAATGATGGCTGTTGAGGATATTGAGGAGGGTATTAGCATGCCTGTGGCGGATGTTATTAAGGGTAAAATTTGTTCGTGGTAAGTATTGTGGTAGATTGTGTTGGCTAGGGGCGCATGTTTTGTCGATGAAACTCAGTTACTGCTACATCCTCTAATTGATCTTGATGGGTCTTGACACGGAGATACTTGAGGTGGATAAGAAAGGAGACATACAGCATTCATGCGCGAGTGTTGTCTCGCTCTAGTTATTCTTGGACCCCGTGTATATGACCGTGGTGGTCTCTGCTGGTAGCACTGGGAGTCGTAGGTGGTGGCAGTGGCGGCATTAGGTGGTGGTAGTAGCACCCGCAGGTCATGGCAGTGACGGATGAAAGTGTTGGCAGCAGGTGAAGGTGACGGGAGTGGTTGAGACAACTGTATACATACGTTGGGATGAGATGGTAGTGGGCAGGGAAGGTGGTATGGGTGATGAAACCGAGCTGACGCCATAACTCAGCCTGTGTCCTTGTACCGTGAGGTGCTGGCGATCAGTCGTCTCTCCAGTCGCTGGGTACATGAATACTTAACATTTTGTTAAGGAGGCTTTAAAGGTGGCCTTAACGCGGTGCTGGCGTGTGTTGGAGGAGAGTTAAGGAGGGTCATCTGCATAGAGGCAGCGTGGCTTGGCCCGCTGCATGGCAGGGGACACCTCAGCTCGCCACATATTTACGACACATGCAAAGTGACCATTGTTGGGCACAGACCGGGGGAGCGCCCGCCCGGCTTGCAACACAAGACCTCAACACCCTCGCCGGGAAGGTTGGTCGCCCAACGCGTTTACCTTCCCGCCGTCGACCGTATTTGCAACTTCAACTTCGACTCCCTCTTGGACGCAGCCTTCATTATCACCTCCCCAGCCACTCGTGCGTAGCTCAGAAAAGTTGGAAATTATGTAGATTTTTCGCCGATTTGAACTATTGGGAATGTCACTCCTCAGTGGAAAGCGCATAAGTATGAAAAATACGGTAATTCATTTAAAACACAATCATAAAGAGAAGATCGCATGATGCCAGGGACTCTCGACGTTTTTGACATGCTGGCAAGGCGTCCTCGCCCAAAGAATAGAATTCTTACACAGAAAAACAATAATGAAGATGATAAAACATTCGAGCTGTCGTGGTGCTGTGTGGTCGAGGCTTCGTTGTGTGTGTGTGTGTGTGGGTGGGTGTGTGCGCACGTCTGTACCCTCGGGTGGGTGTGCTTGCTCACCTACAGTTGCTAGGCACAGGCTTATGATCAAGGGATGTTGCTGGACACGCAGCGTTGCTGGTCGTGGCTATGGGCGCGGAGGAGAATGATTAGGAGGATGATAACTTTACCTCGGATTAAAGGAGGGAAGGGGAACTGCTGCCACAGATGAGGGAAAATCAGTTAGATAAAACCTATATCTGTATGACATGAAAAAAGGCAAGATGATCTGCATGAAGAGGAAACAAAACCTCTGTAGATAAGATGAACGAAGAAAACATCTCTCTAGCTTTCATTACAAGAAAATAAGGCAGCTCAAGCTATGGCTAAGACCACGTAACCGTCGAGGAACACAACGCTACCCTGTAATTCAGACTGATGACATGGCAGTGATGGTATACCTGTAGGAAGACAACCATTCTCTTGCTAACTGCAGGAAAAAAAGACCACTTTTCTAACAGCTGTTACTCATTAGAGATAATAATGCAGGAAGAAACACGACAGTAGTTATGAATGAAGAGAAACCAGATCATTGTGGATATGAATGACTGGAGAAGCTATGACTGACTCAAAAGACCATTCTGGATGTCACTAGGAAAACACTACTGCCCTAGTGTTTCAAATGGAAAAATGCAAGCGTAAGCTGCGGTATGAGAAAACAAGGTCACTGTAGCTATGACCACAGAAAGAATAGAGAATTCTTTCTATGTCTGGAGAAAAACCAGATCATACTAAATACCAAGACTGGACGAAGAGGAAGCCTGTATGGAAGCAGGGTTGGTTGTGGCAGAAGGGAAGACCCCTAGATATGTCTGGAGAAAGATGATATCATCCTGACTATAGCAGGAGGAAGACAGACGTCCTCTGGCTATAACTAGAGGGAAACCGAAATTATCGGGGCTGGGAAAGGAGTAAGAGAATACCACATTGTCAATGTATGAAGGAAAACCTAATCACTCCGGCCATGAATGGAGGAAGGGAACATCGCCTTCAGGTACAGATTTAAAGAAAAGCCATCCTCACTCTAACTGTGACTGGAGAAAGAGGCGACCACTGTGTTGGCTGCAACCGAGGGTATGACACGTTTCTGTATGCAGCGCTCATGGGCAAGGACGTTGTGCCGATACTTACTGGGAGGTAGAGGAATCTCACGCCACAGTGGCTTTGACTCCACATGGATACCGCCACTCATAGAGAACTATATATATATATATCAGTTTAAGAGAGTAATTTGATCAGTAGGAGGCATAGGCATAGATGTGACACAAGCTGAATATTTTCCAGGAAGACCAAAGGTTTTTTTGTACTTCACGTGTGACGCACTGTTACACCGCATGGGACAAACTAGAGATACATCACGTGTGATGAACTAGTGCGGCAGACTGGTCATACATCATACCACACAAACTAGCCATACATCACATGAGACACTAAAAACGCCATACGCCACTTGAGACAAACTAGTCACACGACAAGTGTGACAGACCAGTCATGCATCACATGTGACAAACTAGTATTATAACACGTGTGACAGACTAGTCATAACTGTGGTCACTTTACCCTCCCTCATCCCCATTTCTTAGTCTCTCCCTCCCTTACTCTCACTGATGGGGTGTGATTCTTTCTTTACCATTACTTAAATTTATTAGAAACATAAGAAAAGGTTGGTTATGTTATCCTTTTTTAGTACATGTAGATAAGATACAAAATACTTCTCTTCACATGGGAAGTAAGTATGAAGGACCACATGTAACAGTTAGGTCGGCCATTACTGAAGAAGCGACCGTACTGACACAGGATGTAAGTGAAGTACTTACAAAAACACTGCAAGTCGGTGGTTCGTAAGCTAATGATCACCTTAAAATCAAACGAAACTTAAGATACTCCTCCAACAGTGACCCACCCACGGGTCGTAAATCGGATATAAATTTCGTCTTCCCCGGACTTTGGCGATGGCTTTTGGCGTTATGCCCAGCGCCAGACCCTTGAAACTCAGCATAAAGAAATAGAATATTCCAATGGCATGGATACCAGACCTCCCGTCAGGGGTGAGCTTGCATTTCCATGGTAAATGAGAGAGATGGCTCGCATATCTCCAGTCCTTATTAACGAACGATCAAACAGTGAGATTTACGAAAGATATATATATATATATATATATATATATATATATATATATATATATATATATATATATATATATATATATATATATATATATATAATTCCCTGGGGATAGGGGAGAAAGAATACTTCCCACGTATTCCCTGCGTGTCGTAGAAGGCGACTAAATGGGAAGGGAGCGGGGGGCTGGAAATCCTCCCCTCTCGTTTTTTTTTTTAATTTTCCAAAAGAAGGAACAGAGAAGAGGGCCAGGTGAGGATATTCCCTCAAAGGCCCAGTCCTCTGTTCTTAACGCTACCTCGCTATCGCGGGAAATGGCGAATAGTATGAAAAAAAAAAAAAAAAATATATATATATATATATATATATATATATATATATATACACACACACAAGATGTAATGTCGAAGAAGCATTTTCAGAAATGTAGATCTACTCAGCAAAGATTCTGACGAATTTGTTAAAAAAAAAAACACAAGGTACGTGAAATATTGGCAGTTTGGTGCAAGGAAAGATGAACAGCTTTCTGATGTAAGAATCGCATGTTGTAAACTGTGCGAGACTCAGCACCTTCACGTCGAAAATCCTTGTTCCGAGGGAACTATACTTGCACCTATGCTATTTTTGAATCTCGTATCAGTCTTGCGTATGAGCTTGGATCATAGTTATTATCATTTCTTGCTGACAACGCCGGAATATGATTATCTTATGTTTGAATATCAATGAGGGAATACAAGATCTCGTGATGTCTCTTTCGTTGGGTCATCAGTGATAGCGCGATGGTCAACCATGGAAGATTTCCATTTTTACGTAATGGTCGCCTGAGATTATGAAATATGCAGTGTCAAACACGGCACGGAGGAAGAAAGCCATTGACCCGGGGTGGTTATGTCAGATGCCGTTTTATCCAACACAGTGAAGCATCATTTCTGGAATGATGGAGACGTGGATTCTGTTTAAGCTCAAATTAAGCAAAAAGTGCGGTCACTTGAGTACATTACAGTAAAGCATTTAAGAATTATCATTAAAAGGGGAGAAAATTCGGATCTAAAATCTGTACAAAAAGAAATATTCACATCTCGCAGTTACTCAGCTGAAGAGCAAGGATTCCTAAGAATTGCTGAAATTTCCTACATTCTTCTATTTGAAACCCAGACGTGAAGTATATCATGATATACCCAAAAGGAAAGGCTTTGTCTGCAATCTACACTTGTGTACGGTACCTTACATCATTTTTTCCCCCATGTACTAACTCTAACTAAATGTACAACCTAGTAAGGCTTACAATATGTACTGCGTTGCACAGTTTAGCGCAATTTATATAAGTCTTTCTTGATACGATAAGTCTGTTCAAGAACTCTGCTATTGTTGATACTCGTGTGTTTTCTCAGTAGCAACAAATTTATTGCCCTGGAGATCATCTTCCCTGCCCAGTTAAGGCACCAAAAAGGTAAAACTCGAAGCAATCAGTCTGTGGTTTAACATAATTCATCCCTAGTTGGCGAGGATATGTTTATAAAAAAAGGTGATCGAAGCCTACATGCGTGTCTTTATCTTCGTGTATTTTAACTAACTACCCAAAAGGAAAAGTAATCAACGGAAGTGGGAAAGGGGGTATGGGGCAGTGAATCCCACGCCGGGAGACCAGGGGACATCGTAACGAGAAAAGAAGAAAAAAAAAGTGGAAGGGGAATTGTCCCCGGCCGGCAGCGCCAACAGCACTGATGACAGGATAGCTGCAGCAGCACTGATGGCAGGGCACCGATAATAACACTAATGACAGGATAGCGACGACAGCATTGATAACAGTTATGGCGGTAACAGCCGGCTGAGGAACCACTAGTGCCGTTGGCCCGCTTTGAACAAAAAAGGGGCACAAATACGGATGATTGCGTGAGTATATGGGTGAGATACTGGAGAAACAGTATGTATCGGTGCTCAGTGAGGCAAAGATTATCTTAAAAAGATAAAAATGATCCAGACGATATCTTCCTAGATAGCAGTTTTTACATGCGTCCACATAGCTGCTTACGCCACCGCGCCGAAGAACTACCAGAGAACCGTTGAGAACACGCCCTATGTATTCATCTTCAGGATCAGGCCCCTGGAAATCTCTCCAACTGAGAAATGCAAGACACCATTAGTACGGGCACTAAACATCCTCAGAAAAGAATCCCAGAAAGTTTAAAACTGGCTCACGTAGACCTACTCCATTAAGGAGGAGGCAAAGTAGTTCTCCCAAACTGCCAGCTAAGAGCGCTGATATCCTTAAAATCTTTGTAAGAGTCCCAGGGTGTGCATTGACTTGACCACAACGATGAAATTGTAGAGGTGCTGTAGAAAAGAAACAAAATGCTGATGCGACTTACACATACTTTGCTACACCTTTGACATTTGACGACGGTCTTGCGGTGCACAAAATGAAGAAGATGGGAATGACGTGAAATTTTGAAAAGATGGATACACAACTTACGAACCAGCATATAACTCTCTAATGTCTCCGAAGGCAAAATTCTCAATTCCCTTAAGGAACTATACTCTCACCTTGATTGTTTCTCATTTTCATATCTGAAGTAGACGCAAATACGAGCCCCATTTTCGAACTATCCAATGCATATGACATTAGAATTAAGTGTGGAAGCGGAAGCAGGAGTATCAATAAAGTATCTCAAAAGCAGCAGCAGCAATAGCAAGATCTACAGTAGCAGGGACAACAGTTGTAGTAGGGTCGGTTGTACCGACAAATCACCATCAGCATTTGCTGCAGCAATAGAGTCATCAGTACCACTGGAAGTAGTGCCAACAATTCACTAGTAGCGGTAACAGCAACAAGAGTAGCAGCACCAAGAGAGCAGCAGCAACAGCAGCAGCACCAACAGGAGTAGGGTCAGCAACACCAAGAGAGCAGCTGCAACAGCAGGAGGCGGAGCAGCAGGGGACCATCCCTGCTGGTCGCGTGGGCCCACATCGTAACGAAGATTATTTATGTTCGTCAGATTATAGACTAATGATCAAGAACAGGAATTTGTCGCTGGAAATTATGCAGCGAGTGTAATCAGTCTCAGCTGTGGGACCGCGGTAATGGCTTCCGAAATTCTGGCTCGAGCTTCTTCTAGATCACTGGGTTAGAAGATTGTGGGGTCGCCAGCACAGAACATTATTCCGTTTTGCAGAAATGTTTATGCTTCTTCCTCTTGGTTAATATCCTTATCAACTTGTTATTCCTCATGTTCACGACTTTATTTTCCACATACAAGTTTTCAATGATTATGAAGTATTGAGCAACTAACGTCACAAGATTTTAAACCATCCTTTCGTTGCTTATGTTGGTGAAATATTTCCCCCTCATGTGCAGTTTCTCTCGACACTGTTTTAGTTACCAGCTGCATGTGAGACACTTCATATCTGCGGCTGCTCGAGTCACCCTTCAGTGCAGCAACAGTAGCAACAGCAGCGTCCTGGTTAATAGCAAGTTAATATGAGCAGGTATAGCAACAGTTGCAGCTCTTGCTGCAGCAACAGCAGCAGTAGAGGGCGTGGGCGAAACAGGTCCTCCATCTTAATTAGCGGAACTGTCGCCCATGTTAATTGTGGCGCACCGACAAAAATTATTTGCGACGCTTTTTGGGTAAACAACTCATTTTAATTATGGGTGGCGTGACCTGGGGCGGCCGGAACACCTGGGTGCGTGCCCTCCCGTGCTCTGTTCCACCACAGCTCTTCCACAGGAAGTAACTACATGGTTAAGGGATTATGTTTAACATTTATTTCACTTTGTTTTCCCAGTAAGTTGCAATCCCGTGAAGGTTTGTCATTGCTCACGACAGAAGCAGGAAGCCAAGGTTCACCACGTCCTCCGGCACCACCACTCTGGTGACCGAGTGTCTCGCCTGATCATTCCTGGCTGCTTGGACGTGATGGTGTGACATCAATATAGGAGTCGCTTGTTGTCTCGTAAGCTCATATTCTACAGATATAGATGACTGTCCATATAAAACAATGGCTCATTCACAAATTACATAATAGAAGCTTATGCCTAATTGACAGTGAAGCATTTTAATGATGTGGTATATACATCAGTGGTGCTTTAAATGAAACAGCGAGATGCATTTAGGACTGAGGTGGGGGTTAGGTGGTTGGTGAGGAGAGGAGTGGTGTTGGCACACGTCACAAGGCGTGACGCCAGCAGGTAGTGTGTGTGTGTGTGTGTGTGTGTGTGTGTGTGTGTGTGTGTGTGTTACTTTAGTCCAGGTCATATGGTAGAGGCTGTTTGAGTATCTACAGCCTATGAATATGAACTTTTGGTAATGGTTTGTAAATGCTGGTAGATGTGTTGAACTTAAAGACAGATTTAAAAAGGCCGGGAATATCTTTTTTTGTATATAGTTTAACTTTAAGGATTCCATATATAACGATTTATTTAAAGGTCATATCTTTAATTGCGATATGCAATTGGTATATGAATGGTATATCATGGTTTCCGTGGTTTGGATGCACGCTTTCTTTTTCGCACCACCACTTCGTGAATAATCCTTGAGAACCGCAGTTTATTAGTCAGTTTTATTCAGGTATCCGATTTCTAGAAATTTGTCGGTGCGGCAGAATATCATATGTGTACTGAAAGTGAGATTTGAGGGTGTTCTTTGGAGGTGAACGCAAGTACGAGACTCTTTGTTGATTAGCCTGTCTCTTATGAACGTGGAAGTGAAGGTGGTAACCATCGTCCAGCACCGCCCCTGCTTGCTGGCTGTAATGCTCGAGTTGTGAACCTCGATGGGGAACCAAGGAAGAGGAAGAATGTAATCAATGTGAGGCTATGATCAAGGAGAAAGTGGGACAGAGGGAGGGAGTTCTAGCATTGTGTACAAAATGTGTCAGTTGCATTCGAAGTGATATTAACCAATAACTGATAAGATTATCGTCATTCGTGATAACTGAGAAGGTATTATGATAAATGTATTGTTAGATACACCATTACTGTCGATATGAATGGAGCTCACGAAAGATGAAATGAGTTTACTGTTGGCAGACGTCAAATGACCAAGTTGCATAAAGGTAAAGGAAGAATAATCGATGAAGTGGACACGTAGGTAATGAAATGTGTTTGACAGAAAAGTAAATGAGAAGATATTAGTAATCTTCCATGTGTTTGACAGTGAGATTAAAGGTATGTTTTTCATGGAATCAAGGGACTTATAATGGTCTCAAAGTTCCCCAGAAACGAGAAATCCAGATAGTAAGATTTTGTTAAAGCCGTTTAACATATGTAAGACATAGAAGGAGTCTGAACATATATAAGTCACGAGAGAGAAAGAAGGATTGTTTTTTTGATAATTGTGCAGGAGAGATAGTAAATTAAGCAACACGAAAGCAGTATTTAAGGAGAGATACCAAGAGGCTTGGATCAGGAAATAGAGCTTAGCGGAAGGCAGTGTTAGGAAAAACATAAAATGCATTCGTGAATTAAAGTCTTCATACCTAAAACTAGGATCCAGTAGCAAAGGCCCTGGATAGACGCAATTATTGGAGTACAGTAAAAAAAAAAAAAAAGAAATTGCGGTTTCAACAGAATGGAAAATATATCTATATGGTCAGAAATATTCTTAAGTATCAAGGATAAGTGTGAAAAGGGCAGGGATGTGGTTGAGGGAATCAAGATGATTGTATATGATTTAAGGGAAAGTTGTGGAGGGAGGGTTTAAGAAATTTATATATTTATCCTGAGTAGATTTTCACCATGAAAATTATATGTGAGAAAATGCTAGGGGGAGACGGAAGAAAAAAAAATATTCAGATATTGAAGAGTTATGGATTATGTTAAAGGGGTTAGGGTGAGGCAGGCTACATAAAGCGGTTATGAGAATCTATAAAGAAGAGGACATGTGTTCGAGGGTGTGGAGAACGCCTAAGTGGATTGAACTTGCGATTGAGGGTGAAACAGGGCTGTGTTATGTCAGTTTTTATGGTCATATGAGTACAGTAGGGAGGGAGGTTACGGTTCGAAAATGTAGGGAGAGAATTATGATGTGTAGGAAAACATAATAGAATGGAAGGATTCTTTTTTTTTTTTTCCCCTCCCCAGAAAGTTATAGTTTGAATGAGGTTGTTGATAAAAGGATTGCAAGGCATCGCGGGGGGGTGGGGGGGGATTTATTAAGGGGTTATTTGAAAATGTTTAGTACGTTCTCAGTAACAACGAATTCGTTATGTTGAGAGAGAGAGAGAGAGAGAGAGAGAGAGAGAGAGAGAGAGAGAGAGAGAGAGAGAGAGAGAGTAGAATGTTGACTGGGACTGATACAAAAGAAAGATATTATAAATATGAATTGGTGGAAGTTATGTAGAGATGGGAGTGTTTTGTGAGGAGGACAGAAAGGCTCGAAACTCCAAGGAAAAAGTGATGGGTAAAATGTGAATAAACAGGAGTCGTGAAGGTTGGTGATGGAAATGGGTAATTGGCCTGGGAATGGAAACTTGATGACAAGCGACTGGATAATGGAATTGAGATTTTGGTCGTGAAGACAAGACTGTGGATGTTGCGATGAATTACACACGGTAAGAAAGATAAATGTACAAAGACGAATGGAGAGGAGTGGAGGGAGAAGGGTGATAGATAGATAGATAGATAGATGTAACGTGAGAGGCTTTAAAGGTAGATGTTTACTCTCTCTCTCTCTCTCTCTCTCTCTCTCTCTCTCTCTCTCTCTCTCTCTCTCTCTCTCTCTCTCTCTCTGCGCGGTTGTCGGAGCGGTGCCGGAGGTGGGGCGGGGCAGTTCTGGTGACACGGGCGAGCGGCCTGGGGCGTTGTCCAGCACGCCCAACAGTTTTATTACCACCGGCGATAAACCCAAGAAAATGGGAATAATAATCGGCATATTCCTGGCCTGGACGAGAAGAAAATTTGGGAGGTGACATAAGCGGAGTGTCCGGGCCTGAGTTATGAACGTTTAAACGTGCGTGTATGCCAGATAAGCCGATATTTATTTCGGCCGAAACGTGGGGTAGCGCAGGGGAAGATTTCCTCCCGTAGCTCCGAGGTGACGAGTTCTGCTTGTTTATGTTTCGTCTTGTTGTTGTTGTTGTTGTTGTTTTGTGTGTGTGTGTGTGTGTGTGTGTGTGTGTGTGTGTGTGTGTGCTGTTGGTGTTTTCGTGATACGCGTGTGTGCACATATGTTGCTGATTTGCGAGGGTGCGCATATGTTGCTGGTGAGTGAGGGTGCGTCCGTAAATGTTGCTGGTGTATGAGGATGCATATATATTTTCAGATGTTTGATGATGCGTATGTTTACGTTATTGATGTTGGTGTCCTTGTGTGTATGATGGTGTGCCTGTGTGTGGTAGTGATGTATGATGGTGTACCTGTGTGTGGTAGTGATGTATGATGGTGTGCCTGTGTGTGATAGTGATGTATGATGGTGTGCCTGTGTGTGGTAGTGATGTATGATGGTGTGCCTGTGTGTGGTAGTGATGTATGATGGTGTGCCTGTGTGTGGTAGTGATGTATGATGGTGTGTCTGTGTGTGGTAGTGATGTATGATGGTGTACCTGTGTGTGGTAGTGATGTATGATGGTGTGCCTGTGTGTGGTAGTGATGTATGATGGTGTGCCTGTGTGTGGTAGTGATGTATGATGGTGTGCCTGTGTGTGGTAGTGATGTATGATGGTGTGCCTGTGTGTGGTAGTGATGTATGATGGTGTGCCTGTGTGTGGTAGTGATGTATGATGGTGTACCTGTGTGTGGTAGTGATGTATGATGGTGTACCTGTGTGTGGTAGTGATGTATGATGGTGTGCCTGTGTGTGGTAGTGATGTATGATGGTGTGCCTGTGTGTGGTAGTGATGTATGATGGTGTACCTGTGTGTGGTAGTGATGTATGATGGTGTGCCTGTGTGTGGTAGTGATGTATGATGGTGTGCCTGTGTGTGGTAGTGATGTATGATGGTGTGCCTGTGTGTGGTAGTGATGTATGATGGTGTACCTGTGTGTTGTAGTGATGTATGATGGTGTACCTGTGTGTGGTAGTGATGTATGATGGTGTACCTGTGTGTGGTAATGATGTATGATGGTGTACCTGTGTGTGGTGCTGATTTATGATGATGTAGCTGTGAGGAATTGATGCATGATGGTTTATCGGTATGTGTTTCAGATGTGTAATGGAGTACCTTTGTGTGTGTGTGTGTGTGTGTGTGTGTGTGTGTTCACCTCCACGCGTTCACGTGGAGGCTCACATGTGTCTTGATGATATGCGACAGAGGTAGATAGTCAGGAAAAGTACATGATTTTTTAATTTACTTTCCATGTCCGAGAAATTTAATTTCGGGAGAAAAAAAATGGTCGCTAGTCCTAAGGAAAACAAAAATCCTTGGATTTTGAAATTCTTTCTGAACCTCTCAAAAAGTTCAGAACGAAAAATCTGTAATGAAAATCCTTGATTTTTTTGTGTATAGTAAAAGAAAATATGAAATGACTGCCTCATGTTCTTGTATACAAACGAGCATAAAGTATTTTGGATGAGAATTTATGGGACATACGCAAGCTGGGGATTTGCATGAAATTTTTTTTGAGAAGGCATCAGATGAAACAGGCATGAAAAATCCTCTTGTCGGTGGGTAGTCAAATAGATATTGGTCGGTACAGACCAAGATTACAGAGAGAAGGAAAAATGATCAACTCAGCAGCGTAATTCACATGGAAAGATGTGTCTCACATGACACACTCCTACGTGTGAAGCTGCAGGATGGGACATCGCTTCCTTTTTGAGAGTTATACAAGACTCATGATTAACTTCTCCTGCAAGAAAAGTCACCACGAGTCTGCAGATTACTAGATCCTGCTCGAAGACAGTAAAAGATGGTAAGCGACGGGAATTAGAACATTTTGTTGACAGAGTGGAAGTTTGTCTAGATGTCTGTCTCATTCAGGTGTGATTGCTTCCATCTTAGGTAAAGAGATACAGAAATAAGGAGAAGACAAGAAAGGTGATGCGAGAGTTTTCCTTGGAAAACGTGTGTCTTAGAGAGGGGTTGTTCGTAGCAGCTGTTGAGATGGTAGAGAGTTGTAAACCTTATCTGTGTAAGGAAAAGAAATCAGACGTTACATCGGCCTACCACTTGAGTTTCCGTTGGCCGCATAGTATGGCAGTGGTATGCATTGGATTATGTGGTGTAGCCGATGGCGGTGGCACGTTAAGAAGTCAGTTTTCAGGGAGCAGAAACCGGAGTAATAACTATAGAATATGAGGAGAAATTCAGTAGTGAAGCAAGTGGGTCAAATTTTGAGGTCAGATTATGTGAGTAGATTAATCAGATTGCTTTAGGGTCGACTCTTGTAATACGCTATACAGGGATGAATTACTGATTTGCTTAATCGGAGTTATTTTAAAGAAAAGAATCTTTGGCACCTGAATAGGGCTCTCAGTTATACCTGTTAGTGTAACTCAAGGAATCTTATATATTAGGTGTTAGGGTTTGATAAGTATTTTGTTGAGTGGTGGAATGAAGGTCATCAAAGGAGATCGGAAATTTGCAAAGAGTCTAGAAAGAGCAGTCAGAAGAAACTGGGTTTAACGTCGTTAAACTTGAGTCGCTTACGTCTAACCCACTTGGTAGTCTTGTTGCAATTTTGGTTTATGGAGGGAGTTATGACGAAACAAGACAGACATCGAGCACGAAAAGATAGAGCAGATATGAAAGAAGTGAAGGAATGCAGTGTTGAGTCCTTAGCGTATAAATGTATATCTTTATGTCCTAAAGAAAGGAAACGGTTGATAAAAATGGGAAAGAACGTAGGTGATAGGACACAGTCCTGAAGGATACAATCGCGGAAAAAGACAGGTCGGAGAGCAAGATGAAAATATAATAACAGACTGAAGGAGAGGAGCCAGAAGACGGGAGCTTGGAGATCAGAACCTGATGGTTCGGCTGGTAGAAGTTATCGAATATTTCATTGGTTTCAACGTAGGATCTCCCAGTCTCTCAGAGAAGATGACCAGAAACATGAAACGGAGAAAGGGATATCACTGGTGGATATCGGCTTGCAGAACCCAGAATGAAGATCAGATGGAAGGCTGTGAGATTCATGATACTTAAGGAAATAAAAATGTAATAGAGATTCAAAGATTGGAAATAGTATACTTTAAAGAAGTTGGAGGATGTGCTTGAAGGGTTAGAGCTCAGATCCTTATCAAGGAGAGGCTCTACCAATGCATGCTTCTAGGACGAAGAATTTTTTTTTTCTAATAGCCTTGAAGCAAGAAGAACGCCCCCCTCCCTAAAGAAATAAAAGATGAGAAGAATCAAAATAAAATAGAAAATAAAGACGGTTACTTTGCTTGTGTCCAGAGAGAGTTGTGCTATTTGGACTGCGTGAAAAAAAGATAATAAGGAAGGGTATGAGATTAGTAAGAGGTTGCATCATGTGTTGAAGGAATGTTGATTTTTCAAAATATAAGTTTAAAGAGAAAAGAGAAAACAGGGTTTGTTTCTCAATAGTAGAGACAGATTTCGCTGGATCGGAGAAGCTAAGGAAAGATAGAACAACTTAGTGTTTTAGAGATGCTTGTGGCACACGTCCTTTGGATACACGAACGCCTATGGTTTCGTGGGTAGATGAAACATGAATGAAAGTTTAAGGAAGGAAGGAAGGAAGGAAGCTTCCTTGCCCAGTTGGCCTCAGAATATAAAAGGTTGAACAATGGATAGAGGAAGAGGGGATATGTGCCTCACTCCCGCAATAGCAACCTCTTCTTTATGTTTAGCAGAGAAAAAAGCGTTGGCCAAGGAGAAGCAGCAATCTTCCAGAGGAACATACAAAAAAAGAAATTGTAAGTTATTTCAGTCGGCCCTGTGGAATTGCCATACTCAGCGTTGAAAGCGTACAGCCAGAGGAGGAGGTGTAGTAGGCGAAGAAATGATTACACCACTTTGGTCAGAAGAACCAGTTGGGTGCGAAATTGTGTAGCTCTAAGGCGAGGGGTCAGAGATGAAAAACAATTCCAGCTTATTGTAGGAGTAGACGCGACGGCCTGGAGTGTGATTAGTGTGGTCTTCTGTTCTGTTCCCCGTACTGACTACATGTATGTATCCTTTAGCGTGTTTGTATGTCTATGTATGTTTTTATAAAGCTTCCCCGTTAGCAAGTTAGACTTGACAACCAAGAAATTACCGAATGCTCTGTATCTTCACTGAAGTTTTGTGGTACCGTGTGGGAAGTGCATTTGAAAACAAGAGGGCGGGCATTAGATAACATTCCACACTTATCGGGAAGAAGCTGCATGTCCAGGATGCCTTGAAAAATCCCTCTAAGACAGAGACACCCTAAAGCTGTGAGAGACAGACGTCTTGCAGACATTTAGGCAATAAACCGAGATTTTTTTGGTGTACCTTATACCATACCTGAACAGGTTTCACTCATCAGAAATCGTGATATCTTTCTCTTAAAGAGAATTTTGTTCCTTTAAGGTTAATCTGTTGTTAGAATGTATAAACCTGAAGCTCAACATAAGATGTGATACATCCGCCAAACTTTCCAAGATGGAACCATCCAAGCAGAAGAATGAAATCAATGTCTGCAGTTTTTGATGGTATACGTGTGTAATACTGCGTGATGATGGTTATGAAAGTTACCATGATGGTATACGTGTGTAATACTGCGTGATGATGGTTATGAACGTTACCATGATGGTATACGTGTGTAATACTGCGTGATGATGGTTATGAAAGTTACCATGATGGTATACGTGTGTAATACTGCGTGATGATGGTTATGAAAGTTACCATGAAAAGGCATAAATGTGGCGAGTGATTATGGTCTTGAGTGTTGTTGATGTATGATAATGGTCATGAACGTGGTCGATGCCCGATGGTGGTCAGATGTATTGATGTATTACGATGTACATGAGAGTTGGTGATATTTGATGTTATGGCTATGTGTTGCTGACAGTGTTTCCTATCTGTGTCACTGTTTGATAAACCATATGTGTTTTGCTTATGTATATATTAGCGCGTTTTTGTAATACTATAATGTAATTATGTACCTGTTAAGATACAGTGATCATGTATACTTACATTGTGTGACTGAAAACACACGTGTAGTGTAATGATGAATACATATGTTATTTTTGTTTGTGAGGATGCACTAATCTCAATCCTATTGTTTTGTTGTCTGCAGTTCTCCGTGACGACTTCCGGCTGGTGCCACAGGATACGAGGGTGGCGGAGGGGGAGACGGCCCTGCTGGAGTGTCTGCCGCCTAGGGGCAATCCTGAGCCTGTTGTGTCGTGGGAGAAGGATGGCGTCCCCCTCGACCCAGCCACGCAACACAGGTCGGTACCCTCACCCGCCACGATCCACACGTCTCAGTATGTGCTAGTTTTAAGACTTGTACGTCCCCGCAACCATCAGTCGCTGAGGTCGGGAGTTACTTCATCAGTCGATGCATGTCAGAGGCACTGTCCAACGCTGTCCATTGCAGTATTTGAGACAAGATGATCCCTCCTGGTCGTGTGAGAGTAGACTTACTTTGGTATGGATCATGTGTTGAACCACTGCCATGGGTTAAGCAGAGGTTAATCAGACGGTTCGTATTATCTCGGAAGGTCCTTGGTCCTCCCTGGCCATTGGTACATAATGTGTTTACCACATTTTTTTCACTCGGTCTTCCCCCATGTCGTCTGGTACTCCATCTTAATGCTTCAGTCCATCTTACTTACTGAGAGGCGATGAAATGATAGAAGTAATGCATCTTCATTCATGTCACATCAGGACATCCTGAGCCGGTCTGCTGGACACTGGGGTGAAGACGGCACCACTGGATTCACATCACAATGTCAGCGTCTTCTAATCTTACGGTGCTGGTCACATTTTTATATATGGCTTCACCCAGGTCTCCTGATGGTATCACTCATTGCCTCTCGTTTTGCCGCTTAACAGTTGCGAGAATGGTGGAGAAGTCAGGTGGGTGATGGCTTCTCAAGGAGATGACGCCCGCACATCAGTTAGTTATTGCAGGTTTTAGCGATAGTGTGGACGACTGAGATGCTCGAGTGGGCATGTAGAAAGTAGCTGTCCTTGAGGGTTCTGGCACCGTGGGGGGAGTTTATAGAATCATCAGGATATGCTAATGTGGTGTAGGGTCCTAGCAGGAGGTCCTTGTCCTACACGCTCCCGCTGGGCGCTGATTAAGCCTCCAGTGTGGAACCTTCAGGCGCTGGAGGTCCGGGCGCGCGGCCCTCCGCCATGAACTTCACATGGGGCAGCAGTAAACAAGGATCCCGGGCTGTTGCTGGGCACTTAATGGGGGATCTTAGCGGTGTAACTTAGTCGACGCTAGTGGACCTTAAGGTCGCATTCTCAACGTTTTAAAGAGCCGACCACAGAATATTGCATTCGGCATTCACGGGTACAACATTGGCTGTGGCTTTAATGTGCACGTAAATGCAAATTAGAATAAATGATAACTGTACCGTTACAGTACAAGCCAAATGAGCTCGTCTGTAGAGTATTTTAAGGCTAGTGCAGGCGATGTTTAGGGCCACTGGAAGTTTTGATAATACCATCCTTTACACTTGACCCTGCTGGAGGCCAGTAATGCAGACATGTCGAGGCCAGAGATGTGTGTGTGTGTGTGTGTGTGTGTGTGTGTGTGTGTGTTGTGAGTGTATTTTGACGGTGCCGAATCACAGTTTTCTTTCTGTCTGTTTTAATGTTGGGAGACTCGAACCGTTGATGCTGGCTTTTTTTGATAATTACTTCTTATGTAATGAAGTTCACTAAAAAGTCAGAAAGACTTTTATTTCCATAGAATGTTAGTGAGAAAGTGCGCTGAAACCTTTTGATTCTGTCATTACAGAATAACATCATTAGTCCTGCAATATTTGATGGGTTCCAACTGGAGTCAAACTAGTATGATGAGTACGCCTTAGAACGCTGTAGAGTAACAACTTTAACACCATTAAAGACATTAACATATGACTCGCGCACTTAATTTACCCCTTGAGTCCATTAATCAACTCATGAGCTACTGAGGTACTCAAATATTTATTCTTTATCTCATAATTAGTCCATCAGCCGACAGACGTATTCGTAGTATTCCATGAATACCTGTCTGATGATATTCTGTAGGAATGAAAGCCTTTGTGTTAGTATAAAGTCGGTTTAATTCACAATATAATTCATTATCAAAGCTAATAAGAACAGCCTGAGTTTTCCAACATGAGCGAAAACAGAGATTTGACATTAATAGTTAATATGCAAACCTACATTACCGGCTCGAGTTTAGCTGTTATTCCATTTTCTGTTGATGTTTTGAATATAGATTAAAATTATTTCACTTCTCATTAGTTTCATGATCTGATCCTGGAGGTCATGGTTATGCACATTTGCGGAAGCCATATATTACGTCTTTTTCATGATGTACAACGTATTACTTTACAGACCGTAAGGTATTAGTGTATATAATATGTTATATGATTACCCAGTGGTGTCGAAAGTATTATAACCTTGCTTGGTGTAGAAGTTAAAGTCGTGCTTCGACTCTTTTTTTTTTTTTTTTATAGTGGAAGTCACATGTTGCCTCCCGTCTTGGTGCAGAAGTTTGTGTAATGGCTCAGTCGTCTTTGATGTAATCTGCAAACGTGTCATTCATCTCTTTGATGGAGAGGAAACATGTTCCAGCGCTCTGTAGTGTAGGAGACATAGTTACAAACATCGAAGGAGAAGAAATCGTGTGTTACGAATTCAATGATGAAGAAGTTTTGCGTTGTAGTCTTCTGTGATGTAAAGTGAATGTAAGCAACTTCTCTGATGTAGAAGTGGTATGTTGTGGCTTCGTACGATCTAGATGTTCTTTGTTATGACCTGCTGTTGGTGGGAACTATCTTAACAGATTTTGATTTTGCAAGTAAAAAGAAGAGCGAATTTACTGAGTACACTTACTTATTCTGTAGGCGACAGCACGAGAGGTCCAGGCACTGGGCAGCATTGATTGAATTAACAGGTTCCAGGAAGAGTTTAGATACTGCTCATGTATTTGAAGCAAAAGGGCATAGGGTTTTTTTTTTTCAGGTGCTGCTGACAAATGTGAGGATCCTAATATGTTTGTTATTTGATATGATCCTTTATGGTGTAATTGTCGAGTATTTATTATAGTTTCTGATTTTCTCATGTATAACGATGTGGTCCTTTTGAGTACACGTTTTCGGTCTTCAGTTCTTTTGAGGTGAAGCCGCAAGGCGTAACGTTGGTTTTGTTGTAGGTACCGCGTGGTGGACGGAGGGAGCCTGGTGATCAGTGGGGTACGGGTGTCCGACACAGGCGAGTACGTGTGCCGCGCGAGGAATGTCTTCGGCCACAGAAAGACGCCTTCAGCCACGCTCACTGTCCTCGGTAGGTACCTCCGTGTCTAGACCCTCTTGCCTGAGAACACTAATTCCAGATCGCCTGGCCCTGCAATTTTCCTCCAGACTCCCTTGACTGGAAAAACCATCTCCAAACCCCAGGCTTGGGAACACCACATCCAGACCCTTTGTCCAGGAACATTACCATCAAACCCTCAAGCCCAGGTACACTCCCTTCATACCTCTTGGCCCTGGAACATCACCACATCCAGACCCCACTTGCCCAGAAACACTACCTGCAGACCCCTGTTGCTTGAGAATACATCACAAGAATACAGCTGCTAGATTTACTGGCTATTATTTTCTTTAGATTGACATGTGCTTAGCATTAAAGTGACATGAATGATATGGTTGCTGCTGACACTTGGATATCATTGTGGCTGAACCATGTGTGATGAATTCCTCTCATAGAACATGCTGTCTCTAGTAATATATGCCATAAGACTTTATAATTCTCTGCGATGATTTCAGGGGCACGTTTTAGCTAATCTGCCTTAATTGGATTTGCGAATGCATTGGTTTCATTGTTGACATTAGGGATGTATGTGATATGCACAGATACCAGAGGTTCCTCCTCAAGAAACTTAGTATGTATAGAAAAGCCGTTAATTATAGTTTGTTTTTCCGGTTCAGAATATAGTATGAAGAAAAAAGTGTGAATTTTGGTTTCACGTTCAAAAGCTTGCAATTCATTAACAAAGAAAACAGGTCTTAGAGACCAATGATATGTATGTCGATTATATGAGTGAATGTTATTATTTAATTTGTGCATGTAACTGTAGCAGATGAAAGACCAAAGGTTAATTCCGAATCTACAAGATCCTGCCTTTCGAAGCTCCTTGACCAGTTAGATAAGAATGTTGAGGTTTGTGAAGATAAAGAAAATGTCGACGAGGCCATTGGCAGGCCCACCACGGAAGATACAACACACACACTTCGTATAGCCAGGAAGTGTGGAACAACAGGTATTCAGTTTTGTTTAAAGAAAAAAAAAAAAGGCTTTCGATTTTATAACTGTCTGTCAAAATGGATCCATTGCTTCAAGTTAGAAGCCCTGTATCCAGAAGGATGTGCTTTCACCTCACATCAATAAGATCAGGTTACCATTCACTGATATGATCCGGATCGGTTTTAGAAACCCTCCTACTCGTCCAAGAAACTGCAAACATACGGCAAGACATCATTACTGTTGTCAGAACGAACCCGTGGAAATATTATGATATTTTGATGGGAAGAATTTTCGACTCCTTAGGTATGGGAGAATGATTTCAGAACGTAAACACTGTACGAGACAAACTTTTCCCTGATATTCTGCCAAATCCTCTCTCAAGGGAGGGGAGTTGAGTTAGGGATGGGATGGTCCAACATATTTTTACGTATTATCGTTTATCATATAGTTATTACGACCCTTCACAAAAACCACGTAATCCGAACTCTTTTTCATGAATTTTTAATGTATATCAGTTTACCATGATCGCCATTGAAAGGTTGATTGTATTTGATTGTATTTATTTTGAATTTCACGAAAAGATGGAATTAACAATGGCTAAATAAAATGTTAGTGGTAATTTGGGAAGGTTACGTTTCCAGTTATCTGGCCTAATAATTTATTCAGCGTTGTGCGCTTGACTTATATGGAGATGAAACCATACGAACCTCCAATGTGTATCGGTTAGCGTTCCTGACCGTGACGCATTCATTGGTCTCCCAGGGTCGAGCTCTTAGGTTCAAATCCTGGTTTCAGCAATCTGTCTCCAGTCAACCCAGCCGTTCATCCACCCCAAGGGGTTGCATACACGCTTATACACGCACATATACATATCACCATATACATACACATACACAACCATATACATATATACACATGTACATATTCATACTCGCTTGCCTTCATCCATTTTCGGCGTCAACCCGCACCAAAGAAAACAGCATCGCCACCCCTTGCCTCAGTGAGGTAGCGCCAGGAAAACAAAAGGCCATATTCGTTCACACTCGTGGTTTACCCCAGACGTTTCACATTCCCTGGCTCAGTCCATCGACAGCACGTCGACCTCGTAAACGACATCATTCCAATTCACTCTATTCCCTGCACGCCTCTCACCCTCCTGCAAGTTCAGGCGTCGATCGTTCAAAATCTTTTTCACTCCTGATCCTGGCAGACACCAGTAGCTGATGATTTACTTCAGATTGTAATGCTGTTGCTTCCTAACAAAGTAAGACCAATGCAGCTGCTGGACAGGGATGCGTTAGTATGAATCGGTCGCCGTTCGTACTTTTGCATTTTGATGATTAAGCCACTGAGGAACACCCGTAGACGTTTTCACCATTAGGCAGACATTTCTTTGGACATTGTTGCCTTCATAATCGTTGCTCAGAACTTTACTAAAGAGCTAATGACAATTCAGTACCCATAAATTGACCTCTGAAGAAATATATCGCTAGCGTCCTCACTTGTGATTTCGTAATATCCAAGCGTTGCTTGCTTTTTCAAGTAGTTACCGTATCGAGAAGCGTCATAAGGTTGTACGAAATATAGGTTATCAGCCTTGCATTTATGGATGTATGTACTTCTTTTACTGGTAATACAAACAACCAAGAGGATGACTCAAGGTTATATTACGAGCTGGAAGTCTTATTAAGTTGTGGAGGTCTTCAGAGAAATGAGCAAGCAAACTAGTATTGAGGATGTATTGGGAGCGGAAGAACCTAAGTGTTGTTAATACGTGGTCCTGACCTATTGGTGGTTCTCCGACAGTGTCACCCCACTTGGTGTCCTCATCTGGCACGGTGACGGGAGCTGCCGGGGCCACTGTCGAATTGGTGTGTCGCGTCGGGGGAGACCCTCCCCCAGAAGTGTTCTGGCGTCGTGTGGAGCCACCGGGAGACCTGCCCATTGGGAGGATGGCTCTGGAGGAGAGCAGCCAGGTGTTGAGGATCCGCCATGTGGCATCCGAGGACCAAGGAGTATACTCGTGCCAGGCCGAGAACCCCGTGGGCTCCGTTGCCGCCAATATCACCCTCAACGTTCACTGTGAGTCTTGTTTGCCGTCTCGAGTGTTTGTAGTACGTGACTGCGTGCGTGTGTGTGTAGGTGTGGGTGTGTGTATGTGACGACTACTTGTATGTCATAAGGAGAGTGTTACCCCGTCTCTTAACCATGTGTATATGTACCCTGCGTGTATACATACACACACCCCAGCCTAAGCCAGGTACCCATTTATCGACCAGCCCCCAGGGGAGGCTGAACACCTGGGTTTTGTTTGTGAATGTGTGTGCATGTATGTTACTCGTTTGTGGTGTAGGAGGGCGTTGATGGTGTGTGGCTAGTTCTTAGTGGTTTGACTGTATGTGTAGGTAGGTGTTTGTTGTGTATGTGGATGTTTGTGTATTTAGAGTATGATGTTTTTGGTGTGTTAATGTATAAGTCAGTATTTGTGCGTATGTTGTGTTTGTGTAGGTAGGTGGGGTTTGTGGTTTTGTATGTGTGGGGTACTTCATGTTTATGGTGTTTGTGTGTATGTGTAGGGAGATGTTTGACGTGTGTGGATGGTTGTATGTTGCTGATAGTGTATGTTTTGGTATGTTAGTGTTCTGTTTGTGTGTAGAGAGTTTTATAGTGTGTATGCATTGGTTGGTATATATTCAAGGTGCATGTCTTGGTGATGATGTGTTGGTTGGTATATATGTAAGGTGTATGTGCTGGTTGATGTTTGAGTGGGTAAGTGTTATGTATATGTGCTTTGTAAGGATTAGGGCGCTTGTGTTGGAAGGTGAGTATTTGTTTTGTGTATACGAGGTTGCTGTTCGGAGTAATTAAATAGTTTAGCGTTCGATCTGAACTGAATTTATTTTTGAATGTTTTTTATGGTACTTGTCTTATGTCAAGAATGGCAATAAACCGCAAAGGAAGGAATTGCGCCCTGCCTTTTCAAAGTTTAGTCGTGTTTTGATCTCACTGGCGTCGGGTTGATTATTATCGAAGTCAAATGAGATGAGCCACTCCCTTCTTCCGCAGTGTTATCGTAACTAGTTCAGAAAAGAACATTAAGATATTATTCATAAACAGTCTTGTAGTGTGTGCTCTTATGTTTAGGGTTGTGATGAGTAAAGTGTGTACCTGTTAACAGATACTCATTACATTTCACGTCATGGTTTGGTAGTTTACCTGGTGTGCGTGTGTTTTGTGTTTACCAATTGTCTCCCTCTCCTTGTGTTAGCTCGGCCGCTCATCACTGTGACGCCTCTGGACGCCCGGGTTGGCATCAACGGAACGGCCACGTTCGAGTGCGCTACGTCTGGGTCACCGCCACCTACGACATACTGGACCCATGAAGGTACGGGGAACGTGGTGGGGACCGGGCAGACGTGGGGTGGCGGCCGATGGTCCGTCGACGCGCACAACACCCTTACCATCCGCGGTGTGAAGCGTGAGGACCAGGGTTACTATGTGTGCTCGGCTGTGGGCGTGGCCGGTTCGGCGCTCGCCCGCGCTCATCTCGAGGTCCAGGACTTAGCTGACATGCCCCCGCCCATCATTGCCCTGGGTGCCTCCAACCAGACGCTGCCGCTGGGCACGGAGGGCGAGATGCCGTGTGAAGCTCGGGGCACGCCGGAACCCACGGTGGTGTGGGAACGGGCAGGCAAAACCATTAAACCAGACGACCGCATCTCCATCAACCCCCTCGGGACACTTAGAATCAAGGGTAAGTCATAATTACACACACGCCTTCTTCCTCTTATTGTATTATCTGCTACACTTTGGAGGGGTTTCTCGTAACTGTGTGCTATATCATAGCCATTATTTCCCACGTGCAGATTTGACGATGTCAGACACGGACGTGTACACGTGCACGGCGACTTCTGAGGCCGGGCAGACGACGTGGACGGCGTCGCTCGTAGTGGCCAAGCCGACCAATCCAAACGTGGCCTTCTTCAAGATTCCAGACGAGGGAACGTTACCTGAAGCTCCAGGGCAGGTGACGGTGCTGGGGGTGAACACAACGGTGGTGTCGCTGGGATGGCGACGGGGCCGGCCGGGGCTTTCGTCCTTACTGGGCTACACCGTCCAATTGTGGAGTCCAGACCTGCGAGGTGCCTGGACCACTGCTTCAACCCAGCAGACTCCGACCTCCGGCCATACGCCCACTCCCGTCTCCCTCACAGTCACCGACCTGCGTCCTGACACACGTTACATGTTCGTAGTCCGTGCTCGAAACTCCCACGGTGTGTCACGCCCATCACCCGTTACCCACACCGTGAAAACCCTCGTCCGGGGAGCAGGGGGCGCCCCTCCCTTGCACGAGATACGGGCGCGACTGTCTCAGCCTGCCGTGCGTCTCGTTAGTGTAGAACCAGCCTCTGCTGCGTCACTGCGGTTGTCGTGGCAACTGCTAGTAGATGCCGCATTGCTTGAGGGCGTGTACGTGCGATATCGGCCGTTGGAAACTCAACATGGTAGTCCCGCCGGCGGCCTCAGCGTGGAAACCGTGACCCTCCACGGCAACGGTCCTCCTCCAGCCTCACACGTGGTGAGCAGCTTGCGACCCGCCACTTGGTACGAACTGTTCGTGGTGCCCTTCTACAGGTCAGTTGAGGGCCAGCCCACTGCTGCCGTCCGAGCCACCACCTTAGAAGCGGCGCCTGCGGTACCTCCACTTGGCCTTCACTATTCCTACGTCAACGCTACCGCCGTCCGCATTACCTGGGATCCCATCCCCGCACACTCCTCCAACGGCCGTATCACCGGTTACAACCTGCAGGTAACTCAGGAAGAGTTGATTTCTCGTTATGTTTCTGTCTGTTATTGCTATTATTAGCTTCATCGGTCATCTTTCTACTCGTCTTCACTAAATTATATCTTTTCTGTTGGCTTATCTTCACTAAACCTCATCTTCATTACATTCTCGACTCTACTTACCTCTGATCTAACCTATAGGGTTCTGGTCAATCATCATTACACAGTTTCGAAAAACTTCATCGTCATTACACCCTCAACACCGTTCGCCTTTGACTTGAACCTTATGGGTTAGGGCAGAAGTACTACAGCCTAATATTCATTACATCCTAGGTATTGAAAGACAACAGCAAAAGCCCATTAAGCCAGAATCAGCAAAACAGATAGATGCAGAAAGCACAAACATTGTGTCGGTTCTTATTTGGGCCTATCGATTGCCAGGGTCATTGCGGTCATCGCCGTCCAGCTATAACTAACTTATCTTGAACTTGAAATGTTCGGAATAATTGTAAGATTAGATTCCCTCTTTAGTTTCATTCTTCTCAGCAATGAGCATCCTGATTTTGAGTTAGTGAATATGCCCTTGAGGATGCAATAAGATGGTCTTGTGAATACGGCCTTTGACCTAACTGAAAGGAATCAGTTGAAAGACTAGTGGTGACTTGTAAGAGTCAGGCTAAAGACTATTGGTGAGATGATTGTGTAGTAAGAATAAGTTTTTTCGAAAGTGGAGATACGTTTGTTAAGAAGGAAATGAATTTAGGGCATGTCGAGGATGTACTGAAATTACGTTTGTTGAGGGTGAAATGAAGATGAGATATTCCAAAATAAGTAAATTTAAGATTCTTAAGGTTCTGGTCAAGATGTTTATAGTGGTGGTTCCCTCCGTAGTGTACATAGTAAGTGTGTGAGTGTGTGTGTGTGGAGGGAATATGGTGACAATGTGTGTGGAGGGAGACATATTGCATTTTCTCGCGGATGTTAGCGTATTTACTTCGACCTTCTCAAGTCACTCTATTGTATTCTCTTCATGTAGGTATCGGATGCCATGAATCAGAGTTACGTGCTACTGAACACGACAGGTGAACAGCACGTGGACGCTGGTCCCTGGGCTAGTGTTGGGCACTACATACCGGGTCACACTCAGGGGCGTCACTGCCAGGGGCCCTGGGCCCATTTCCGCCCCTCTGAATCTCACTATTCCCTCGGGCGCCACCTCCTACCCTCCAGATATCAAGGAGTCTACGCCTTTCGACAATAATACCTACCTCATCGTGGGCATTTCTGTGGCGGCCGCAGTGCTCTTCGCTGCGCTGGCTGCAACAGTCTTCTGTATCTGCAAGCGTCGGCAGAACAAGTGCCCTCAGTACTATAGTAAGGGTAAGATATGTACATTGCTTATATTGATTACACTTGTTTCATGTGTATCTCAGTTATCTCCAGCTTCCTATCAGTAGGCAATTGATGCATCTAGAAAGTAACGTTTTGGTAACGCACCCCTCTTCCCCACACACAGGTGAGGGCAGCGGACCGTGGTCTGACTATCCTGGGTGCTGGGGGGAGACTGGCGTGGGTGTGGGCGTGACGGGTACCATGTACACAGACGTGGGGAGCCATGGCGTGCCCATCACACAGCTGTATCACCGACCGACTGCCCCACCCTCCAACAAGGGTGGCTACGAGGGGCGCCAACCAGAGGACGTGTACGAAGACCCAGACGGCTTGAGGCTTGTGTCCTTTGGTGGCCACGTAGACCCGAGGTAAATACAGGTGGCTGCTGTCATGCAACTTATCACATGGAAGGTTTTTTTTATATATGTTGCCTAGGAATGAATGATATTCATATAGTATGTAAGTTAAGAAAGTACTATACTTTTTTGATTATAACTTTTCTTCTTGATGGCCTAGGTGCATGTCTCCTGAGCCTTACGCCACCACACCTTTGATAAGGGATATATTCCGTGGACCTGGAGGTAACCGGTTACCCCCAAATATTCCAGTGAGTCCCGGTCAGTCCCCGCTGCCCAACAAAACCGCTTCCGACGATTCCTGCACGAAAACAGCCTCCAGCGACCACAGCGGCAGCCATCGTTCACACAACTTCAATACCCAGCCAGAGAAAGGTGAGGAAGACTTTGGTAGCACCATAACTTTGGGCATTTGAGAGAAATGATATACATCACTAATTCAAAGATACTCTCATGATAGTAGTATAAAACAGAACTGAATACCTAATGAAATCTTCGGGGGGTCTGCACACCCCACGTCCTGGATGGGCCCAGGCAATTGACTGACGATTTTTTTCTTTTTTTTGCAGGTTCTCTAACGGGTCCGGTGCTGCAATTTCCCCCTCCTCCCCCACCACCGCTCATAGGTGGGGATCAGTCCAGTGATAATACCCTTGCCTCTACTGGCAGCCGTGGCCAATCTCCCTCTGCCAGACTACTACTCCAGCAGCTTCCTTATGGGGGCGGCTCTTCTTCTGGGGGTTCCCACAGATCACACGGCAGCCCCTTGCTGGGTCCCCGTCCTCCACGGTCAAACCTTCGTGCTCCACCCTCCCCACTGGCCGGTCATGGTATGTCAGGCACCGGGGACTACGAGGTGCGCATGAATAACATGCGTGTCGTACAGTCGAGGATGGATGGCGAAGATCCGCGCTATCGGACCGAACTAGGGACTGAGGAATGTCCGATTGGCCTCAACATACCTGAGGAAGCGAGCGACGTAGAGTGGTACTCCCAGCCACTTCTTAACGGCCGCACCTCACCAGAGTCCTCCACACTTGGCGATGCAGAGTCCGAGGACGAGTCCCGCTGCTCATCAGGTGGATCTTGTTGCTCGGCCGACCACCCTCTCTCTCACGCTCAGGACCTCAATTGGGCAGAAGCGTTGAGGGCAGCTGGAGAAGCCAGGTGGGGGCGTGGTGGATCTTTCTGCAGCACTGACGACAGCACGTACGCGCCTTCTCAATCCCTTCATGGACGCCCTCCTAGACCGCCATGCTCGAAGAAGCACAAGCCACGACCACAGTACAATCACCACGCCAACCTTGACCCCCACACTTCTGTGACCTCGCCCCTCGTATAGGCTGACGGGGTCACAGATGCGAGGTGTTCCGAGTTGTGAATAGTTGTTGACGCAAAGATAAAGACATATGACCTTGTACATAAGATGTATTTTATTACAGTGAACGCTAGTCCAAAAAGAAAAAAATACATCGCCGTGCTTTGTGCTTGAAATTACGATATTTTGTTGTCGTTGTGGCAACACCTACATATAACTTAGTGGCCTTCGGTTACTGTGCTCGTCCCTTCACAATGGACATCATGTATGAAAAGACTTTCAAGTGGAAGAGACTGTGGCTGCAGCCCATGAGAAGTCTTTTACTTAGCTTTATTATTATCGTCTCCCTGAGGAAGAACAAACTTTGTGTGCGTGACATTATAATCCAGTGTTATTCGTGTAAATATTATGGATGAATACGTGTATAAACAGTGTAGTACACAGACACACTGCTTCTGAAGTGCTAGACCGGAGGACGGCTGCGTGGGCATCACTGTGTTCATAAATGTTTGAAATGTAAAATTTCTTGTTTATAAAAAATATATAAAATATATATATATATATACACATGTATATATATGTATACATACATACATATACCCCTCACCTTTCGTCCTGATTTATGAGCATTTTTGGATTTTTTTTTCCCCATTGGAGTGGAAGCGGTTATTATGTGTAGTCAGTGGCTGTAAAGTTAGTCCACATCCACTTCTGTTTCCAGGTGCTTCATGTCGCTTGTCTTTGGTGAGGCCGTCGATGTTATTATGCCCCTGACGGAACGTGTTTGGGGGGGAAGGGAGGAAGACAGAGGGCGTAGGCGTGTCTTTAGGAGAGATGGATTGCCGCCTTTCCCTGTACTTACTCCATCCTAATGTTTTGTAGATTACCATGAAAGCACCCATTTGCTTTCGATGGTTTGTATCCAGGTGTGTTCGAGACATTGAGCTGTGGTGAAGAAGTGGTCCGAATACCTAGTAAGATTTGTTCCTGAGGTCGCTTGTTGGTGTTCAGACTGGAGGTGTCAGGAGGGTCGCTTTCATGTATGAAGGGAAATTTACCTTAGTGATTTCTCTCAGACTTCGGAGGTCTGTGAACCTACCTCTCATTGCTAGTCGAGTAGGTTAATTAGAGTTCATTCGTGAATATGGTAGCCTTATAATTGTTCACCAGGGCTTCACGGGAGAAAACTTAAACTCTTGGTAGTTCTCCCTGGTAGCCTTGTGGGACTTCCAGTGTGAGGAGGGTCAGTAGGAATGAAAATCGTAGCACCAGCGCTGGTGCAAAATTTAGAGCGCGTTAGTCGGTGTTGCAATAATACCCCGCCGGAGTGGTGTTCATAGAAAAGATATACTGCCAGATTCCTTGACACTTCCAGTGGCAACTGACACAGGTGTCATGTCATATTTGGAACCATTTCCTCTCTATGTCTTGTGTCAAGTTCCTCCTCCTCCCCCGCCACCTCCTCCCCTCCCCCTTAAAACACGCTGGGGCAACGTCAGTGTTTCGGTATTCTCATCAAAGTCCATCATCAACATGTTTGGGTTCATGACCAGAAGGACGAGGGGCGTCTGCGTTTCTACGCTGCTCTCCTCTCACCCGGGACCTAAACACAAGCTGTTGGTACATACTTAGTGGGTGCTATAACACGGCTCACGCATGCATCTTACGCTCATGGAACAAGTGTGACACCATTTTCTTATGACAAGCCGAGTAGGGACATACTCAGACTCGACATTGCCTCTAAAGAATTCTTTTAGGTTAGAGTCTAGACCAGTGAGTCGTTAAAGACTAAAAAAAAAAAAAGATGAATGTTTTAAAACTGATAATTGCTTGATATTGTAGCAGAAATGTGAGGCTGGTATGTCCCTAGCCTCGTAATCGGTCGTCACATATGTATATTTATCATCTGATATTCAGACCCTTCAGCTGTGATACAGGATTAGTCAGTCTGTTGTCTTGACGTAGGCGTGGAGTCCGCCTCTAGGTGGAACGGCCGACACATCTGGACTGACCAATTTCAGTCATTGGTACTCGTTCTTTGGCGCAACTGCGGCTGAACTTGCGGACATATCTGGCCGGAAAATGGTGCTGGCGGGCTTGTCGTGATTACACACATATCTATGGTTCAGCCGCGCACTAACTCCGCTTGTGTAATTTAGTTTGTTCACTCGCACAGCTATACCATTATTGCTGCCCTGTGTGAGTACTCTGGAATGTGAGGTGAGGCGGCTTTCGTTCACTGGTCCACGATTACTTATTGACTGCGCATGCGCATTCCGCCAGAGGCCGCAGGTTTGTCGCTGCTCCCTCGCTGCCTTGTCTAGCAGGAGGTTGGACGCGGCCACCAAGTTCTACCTGCTCGGTGCTGCTTATACCTGCCCTTACTGCTGTTGCCGCTGTTGCCTCAAAATTGTGTCGGCTTTCTTCATGTATTTAAATGTCAATTGCTGTTTTTAATCGTTTACGTATATTTATTATTGTATGACTTTTTGGATTAATGTATAAATTTGTTTGCACTGTGGATGGTAGGGAGAGCATAATAGTGCATATAATGCTTTTATGAAACCCCATCTATTTTTGCAGGTCCAGTGATCCTCCAACACTTGTATAAAGCAAATTGATTGTATTATTGTGTAATTAATGAGAAAGCGCCTTGGTAGCGCTGGTCAGCTGGGCAAGACGAGTCGTGTGTACAAAGGTATTTTTAGTCAGTTTGTATAGGAATATTCGAGAGTTTTATAAATAAAAAATTTAAACTGTACAAGCGTTTCTTTTTCTCTTTCACGTTCAGATGTAGGACAGATGTCCCTCTGGTCCTTACTGCTGTACACACACACACACATACACACACACACACACACACCTGGCTTAGGCTGAGGTGTGTGTGTGTGTGTGTGTGCATATATGGAAGAAAAGACTACATATATGCAGGGTTAAGAGACGGGCAACACGAGTGTAACCACATCAGCTAGAAGGCAATTGGATGACAGGGGAAACAATTATAGAAGATCTGAAGCTTGAAACAACCAGAACCATAAAGGTAAGGAAATTACTGTTACTAGTAAAGATAATGGAAAGTTGAAGCAAATGGTTGTAGAAGCCGAGAAGGGTAATCAAAGAACATGATTACCTAATCAAAACTATGAGAAGAATACGCAAGAAATAGGTTAAGGAATGAGGGGGGTGGGGAAGGCACTTAAGGTCAAGGTCAGCTCTAGGTGTTCCTGAGATGGTTCAAATGAAAGTCAGGGAACCAAGACTATTGGAGATAAAAGTATGGTCATTCACTGTGAATATCATTAAAGAAAAACTGCAGAATGACAACCATTCGTTCATAAGTCCATGAATCCTCTGGCACTTCCATTCAAGGAGGTATATCATCGTCCACTACTGGCTGAAGTGTTTTGGTTAGGAAGTTTCCCCACACTAATTCCTAACTAACATTCTTCATTGTGACGATGATGGGAGGCTCTCTCTCTCTCCGTTTGTGGAATCCACCACATTGTACTCAATGCACTCAGTGATGGTGGTAATGCCATATCTTCTCTTTTCGGTCTGTAACGAGTGTAGTGAGAAGGAATCTCATCTTGGAAGGGGTTTCATTGTCTGGCTGGAGCCCCACTGCGGATTCTCTGCTGGTGGTGGTGATGGAGTGTCATCTTTCGTCACCTCCTTTCGAGTCGAGTCAGGCTTGTCTTTTAACTGAGGGTTTGAGGATCTCGACGACCGTGGCTGGACACTTGTCAAGGACCTTATTGCTTCTGGTGGAGATTTTACCGTCAATGTCCCCAAAGGTTTTGATATTTGCCCCAATGTTTTTTGCTGTTGTTTTAGGCACTTCAAGACGATAGTGGAAATTTTAAAAAGAAGCAGAGGCAAGGAGGTGGACAAATCATTGCGACAAGGGCGAAGATGATGAGTAGGGTAACTGAGAAAGTGTAAGTAAAGCGTGAAGTAGACGGGCGTAAATCCTTGACGATCCTCTCTTTTTTTTTGCGGAAAGACTATATAAGTACATGAGAATAAAGAAACAAAGAGATGAGGTAAATATGTTAAGATATTAGGGGAAGACCACAAAATATTACATTTGAAGTGGAATGTGTAGCAAAGGGTTACTAACACGGAAAAAGAAATTTGCCAACTGTGAAGATACCAAATGGGGCTGAAAAAGATAACCAAAAGGAGAATAAAAAGTGATAGGCATCAAATGACATTAAAAAGCAATCAGTTTCACAGATAGTAGAGTGAGGCTAGGCATATAAAGTGGTGCTAATACAAAACTGAAATATAAGGTATAGAAACACTGATGGCTCGGTAGTAAATGGGAGTGAACTACAGGAGTTTAAAAGACAGAATTAAGGGAAACAAAACCAGATGCTGTTGTAAAAGTAGAAATCAATCTTTCTAGAGAGATACGATCCAAGCAAATCTGTTGGGGAGGGTGGGGTTTGAACACAGGAGCAAAGCAGAAAAGAAGAAGTGAAGGGGTTAATGAAATTCAGGAGATACTGAAGAGTGTTAGATCTAAACAGTATATAATAAGAAAAACACTGAAAAAGTACACTTACGTAAGTTTGTTGATGATACACAAACATTCAGAGAATATTGCTGAATCAAAACAACTATCAAACCAAAATAATAAAGCACAATGAAGAGGTAACGTGAGACTCGCTTCTCAGGAAGGGTAAAGATTTACCAATGGCGGACTTTTGTGGTAAGAAAAATGATAAAGTACAGTAAAATTCGCTTTATCATCATACTACAGAACACATTAGAGGGGCTGATACACCATCAATGACAGACTTTATGTATAATGATATTGGAAGAAATAATATCAAACTTTATACACCACCTGGATAAATGTGACCATAGTTGTGTATGCAAGTCATCAACATGGCACGAGTAAACCATACCCCAGCCAAGGCCATCGCGAGTGGCTAGATTCCACAAAGAAACTAGCAAGCAGCATGCAGACACGTAACCCATGATCCAATGCCTAGTAGCAAGGAAACACAGAGACAACTTACATCCCTGGTAGCAATAAAACATGTGGATGACTCACGAGGGCAGAGGCCAAAGTAATATAAGAAAAACTGGGAGAAGACAGCAACACACACACACACACACACACGCACACACACACACCACTTGCATTCAGTAGAGTTGTTTAATCTATATATTGGAATAGCCAGGTAGGCGGTTGATAAGAGAAACTTTGCTATCTTAGACTTCCATAGATCGAGTTTACTAGTAATATTTTGCTTGACTTCCTGAAAAATATAGGCAGAAATACCAACAACATATAAAAAGCTTATGATGAAAAATAAAAGGTAAAAGGAAAAGAAACTAAAGATATTACAGAGGATATCCTTGATCCACGGCAAGGTAAAAAGTGATCGAAAACTGGTTCCAGGGGCGAGATAGTTTACAACGCCCTGGTCTGGTGAATGGAACAGTGGGCCACAGCCCTGGTAACACGGCGATGCTGAACGGTGAACCAAGGGAATGACTTCATCTCGGTATCTCGAGAATATATATATATATATATATATATATATATATATATATATATATATATATATATATTCTCGAGATACCGAGATGAAGTCAACAAACGACAATTGACTCACCGTCTAGGCTTCCCAACCCCAGACAGTTTGCATACCTGATCCTTTCCACAAGACCCTTGTATTCATCTCCCTTCCCATCCTACCCATAATCAAATTAGTCACACATGATGACATCACATCCCCTCCTTTTGCAGACCCAGTTTCACGTGGAAACAACTCGCCCTCCTCCCTTCCTACTCGCGCTCGCGCCTTAAACTCTTGATATAAACTCTTCGCTGCTTCTCACAGCTTTCCTCCCACACCATATGTTCGTAACACTTTCCAGAGATCATTATTAACACTATCACAAGGATTCTTCAGATCAAACATCTGAGTCATCACATCTTTTACCACTTCTGAAATCACGCTGTTCCCTACCAGTCTGATGCTCTGTACATACCACCACGCTCTCAGTCACTATTCTTCCATACAACTTGCCAGGCACTATTACCAACTTATTCTTCTGTAAACTGAGCGTTCACTTTTGTCACCCTTGCCTTTTTACAGTGGTACTGGACAGGCATTTCGCCAATTCTCAGGCACTTTACCGTGAGCTATACGTACGTCAAAAATCCTGACTGACAAATTTGCAACACAAGTCACTTGCTGATGAAATTCAGCTGCTGTCCCAGCCATTCCAGCCACACATCATATTACACAAGGATTTCACCACCTCTCCTTTCACCAAACTACTTGTCATATATATATATATATATATATATATATATATATATATATATATATATATATATATATATATATATATATAGTGACCAAGTCATTTGCTAGTGTTTATGAGCAAACGAACATCTGTATTCAAATTTCCCGGGCTTAGTCCGGGTTACTCGAATAACGGACAAAGTATCAAAAGCAATTATATTCTCTTAAGGGGAAAGACTAAGAGCCTCTATTTTGCCAGTTCCCTGTCCACTGAATTAATTGAAACGCGTACCTTAAGAATCATTTATCTAATTTCTCCATAACTATGTCTGTAGATATTTGCCATGGATCGGAAATTTCCTTCCGGTGTTTGGGTGTGGATAGCTCGCTTTCGTCCTTTCGCGTTGGTCGACTGACGACATCGGACGTGTTGTGTTAGCTCCAGGAATTTTTGTGGTACGCCAGGCCTCTTGTCTGCCTTTTCACATTGCTTGCTCTTCCCAAGTCTCTTGTGGTGCACCCACCATATTCAAGTTGTTTGGCCGGATGTGAAAATTAGACTACGATGCGAAGGCTTTGCACAACCTCATCAGCTGCGTACCTTCGCGACGGTGTACGTGAGTGTTTGCATTGTTTTGTCTGGTACAGTACAAAATTATCCTGATATGACTTACATATTTACATAATTCGCTTTGTTAGTAAAATATGGTATTTTATCAAGATGGAATGATAATTTACTTTACCGCTTTGGTGTCTTTTAAAAGTAAAACGAACCGGTCCTCTCATCAGTCGTAACATTGGTAGCCCTGTTTTTTTCAATATGGGAATATGTGGGGTCACTAGCGACACATTCCTTTCACTTGCCGTAATAGAATTTTTCTTATTTGGAGTTGAACTTTGTGTATTTCGAAATATTCAAATATTTCAATAAACAGTGATAAGGAGAAATGAGGTCGAAATCACGCCTACCAACCGTTTGGAGACTGTTTCAATTTGAAATCCATCGTACTTGGGGGTAATTTATGTATGGTCTGACTGTACTTACCACTTTTCGTGCTATCAGTAATCATGCGTCGGTCCCTATTTGTTTCCATACAAAGGCAACAATCTGTTCACCCCAAGTGTTACCTAAACACACGGCAGGTCTGCTCTCATTAGTCATAAGTCAGATCATTTTTAAATGCGTAACGTTTAAATCGATATTTCGTTGTTACCGATTACATCTGAAAATAATCGGGAAAATGCATCAAAAGCAAAATTTGTGAACAAGATCTTTAAATTATTTTAAGAGATCTATTATTGTTTACGGGAAAGCGAGAGTTCAATTGGTGGTTTCACTGGTATAAACAACCCTAGCGTCGATATCGTCATTTAACCTTCGAGGCGTGGATGATGACGCCAGCTCCTTCGTCAGTGCACGTACTGCAGGGTTTCTTGGGTCTTCCTACACCATCATACTATCGGTGAGTTGCTCCGGGCTACGACAGTTGCTGTTGGAGTTTTGACCAGTTTTCATCTACCAAGGCTGCCTAAGATTTTTTCTTGGGTCAGGTCTGGGATTTAGATAAGTGGCAAAAGCGTAATTTCAGGAACCAATTTCTGGTGACCCGCGATGTGTGGACGGGGCTGATGTCTTGGCAACAGGTGGTGTTTCCTCGGGGAGCAACATTGCTCTCACTGGTGGCAGCAACACCTCGTCCAAAATTTTCTACATATTTCCCTGTCGCTAATCGGTGAACCTGTTGAATGAATTCGGCCGAACATCCCGACACTGATATAACTGAATATACCTTATTCGGGCATTAAAAATATATAAACGAATTAAAAAAAAAATGGGCGTTAACTAGGGGGGGAATGAGAGGTTGGAAGTGAAGTTGTGAACTAGCCTAACTTGTATTATTACTTTGCTGCGAAACTGTCTCTTGTCTGTGTCGAACATCGACTCGTTGCAGAAAATGGTTTCCAAGAACTGTCATAGCTTGTCTTCATATTCCGGTGCATATTCAGTTCGCTTTCCCGTGTGCCCCTCGTTCAACTTTAGTTTCTCTTCTAGATGGTGCTTAGGAAGGTCGATGGTGAGCAGCCTGTTTCGGATGGTTTGGGGAGTGCAACGGACTACCGGGCGGTCTCCGATGTTGGCAGTTGCAGCTACTATTTCGCGGTCTTGATCACGTATTGTGTAGGGCGGGCGTTCCCCCCGAAAATGTTGGGGATGCTACCAGAGTCTACCAAGCGCTTGACTCGCCAAGGCGCCGTGGCACCACGTCGATGTTGCTCAGGCTTTGATCTGGATGTTATGATTGACCTTAGTTTTACTTTTGTGTCCATGTTGTGATACGACCATGACAGGAAATGAGATATCCTATTGTCAGATGTTCACGCTGTAGCATCAACGGAGAACAAATTTAAACGTCTTTAACTTCAATTTTCTAACCAATTATGTTAAATGTGTAATAGATTTGATTCATCCATTATATTCTCTCTGGCTGGTATAAATTGATGTTTTCGAATTATGCCACGAGTTTCGAATCCTAGCAGTGACTCCAAATGGAAGTATAACAAATAGAAATTTGTAATGGCAAGATAATCTCGAAATCGCTCAAATATATTTCAAAGGTACAAGTGACTTAATACAGGAAGATATTTCATATGAACAGGATTTCATTCATAGAATTTCGTTACGTGCCATTTCATTTCCCAAGGTCGAAACGCGTGGCAAATGGTTCCCTGAAGTACAATTCTATAAAAGATAAAAGTACAAGTTTTTTAACTTTATATTCCTCTACAGTGGTTATCTGATCATATACAATGTGAAATTAATAGATTTCACAATCAGGAGTAGCGCCAGAAACTGCATAGCAGTTCAATACGCAATGCAATTACAAACGGGCGCCTAGAAATGTAAAAAGGGGACGCGCGTTAGAATGCAAGACATTGAATTTTGTTTGTACAACCTGATATCCTAAGTGCCGCATTTCTTGGTTGCTAGTATTCCAGCATGTTCAGAAATGGTTATATTTATTTTCACCTCGGACGTAGGATACGAGTTTCCCAAATTCTCGTCCCATCGATCTTAAACTTGTATTTTTTGATATTCATTGACATGAATTGTGCAAACCTGCAAAACTTTTACGGGGGTGGGGGGGTTTGTCTGGGTGTAGTTTCAATGCTTGTTTAGAATCCTAAGCTGAGGCTGAGAGAATATCGATGTTAGTGTCCCGAGTGGTTAAGTGCTTACAGTATTTCATGTTTCGTATGTTAGATTGGGCTTAATGAATGGAAAAACCTTTTATTACACAATTTTCCGAGGAATGTTTCATTAATTCATATCTGAAAGCTCTCATCGTTCTTTTGCTTAAGAACTACCCATGCATATTCATGTGATTCTTTGATAGTTTTTCTTATATTTCTAATACTGATAAATGAACTAAATCCATTATTCTCGTACTACTTTGTGTTGTGTTTATGGAAGGTGTACACATGTACACCTTTCCATTTTTCACTTGAGCTCGTTCATACCTGAGGTCATTTTAAATCTGATTTCAGTCATTTTGATAAATACGTTTGCATCTCTGTAACTCGGCCTAATACCCATTGTAAACCAAAAGCCAGATCTCGTTCATACACTTCCTTTATATGACGGCAGTTTTAAATTCATCAAAATCTGTCGAAACCTTGTCCGTTTTCAAATATCAATAATACTTCATCCATATGAATGGACTCTTAACTGGATCAACACAATCCTTGTTTTTTCGTAACTTTGAATCAACACAATCCTTGTTTTTATCATGGCTAAAGTCCATCTACTGAGCTGACCATAAAGGCGACATAGGTTTCAACGTCTCTGATCTAAAACCTCTGCCAGACACCTGCTTCACCTCAGCTCGGTCCGGGTTAGTATTTGCTGCAGTTTCTGGTTTGGGTTATGCATACATTTGCTACTGTCGCAGTCAATTTTTTTTTTTTGTGTGTGAGGTTATCACATCTGCTACTGTTGAGTTGGGATGTTTGACATTTGCTTGTTTATAACCTCTTATCGGGCTTAAGTCGGCCTAAAACGTCCCTGGCCATCTGATCCTAGCTTTGGTGGGTACTCATCTTGACGTTGATATGAATTCCACTAATTCCATTTAATCGCATTTGGCTTTTTTCTTTGAAATGAAATGTATGGTAGTTTATGCAAGCAGGCAGAGGCTGGGTCAACAATGTTAAAGCCATAACTATCAAAATAATGACTCTTCATAAGATGATTCTACCTGCTAGGTTAGAATGGCAGTGGCATGACACTGATTATCCTGGGTACACAGGTCATGTGGATCAAACAGAAGCACTGTCGCTACGTATGCACTGTAGGTTTAATAGCTGAACAGTCTCGATACACACACCCGCTTATCCCGTGGATGTAACTTATTTTTCAGGGATGCAAATAGCGAAAGATGTCAGTGAAATTGGTCTCCCGAAGTCGCAGTAACGTGAGGTATTCCATACAAGCAAACTCTCGCAGCTCTAAAGGTGCAACAGTTCATAACTGTCCGACCCTTTCACTGTGGAGGCAAAAGCAGAATCGCTTATACTGCCCGAGACACTGAATGGTTGTAGCAACAGAACTGAGGTGGCGTCCCTCCACGATGATACTTTATATACAACCTTCTAATCCCGAGTACATAAGGTTTATACATTAATTCACTTAAGGTTTATACATTAATTCATTTCCTTAACTGGCTGATGCGATGAGTTGGTCAAATGCACCACCTCCACCAAGAGTATCTTAACAATCCGCACTCAGTGGGTTGGCTGGCGTACGACACTGACCGTGTGTACTGTTATTATTTTCCTTATTCTGATAATGGCATGTTATTGATACGTAAAATAGAATAAGGAAGATTACTTTGCTGTATTTCAATGTTATTTTTATGAACATAGTGTTATGAATTTAATCATTTCTCTCGAATGCCAAGGGTGGGGGCACTTCATACAAATATAATCGACTACATTTCGATGTCTACTGGTTTACTTTTTCGTTCCGGAAAGACTTTCCTAAACCTGATTTAGAGGACATTATTTTCTCTTTGCTGTAGCATCCTGCTACCCAAAGAAAGGATGCATTGATCCTTCAAAAATTCTCCTTGAGGTGGTTCGTTCGACTTCATGGTTTGTCTGCCCTGCGAGAGGGGTTGAAAATAAATTTCGGCTAAGAACCTGCCAAAATTTTCGAATTCAGATACGACAGTTTTTGTACAAATTGCATATGCAGAAAGTTTATATATATATATATATATATATATATATATATATATATATATATATATATATATATATATATATATATTCCTGGGGATAGGTGGAGAGAATACTACCCACGTATTCCCTGCGTGGGTATTCCCAACTGAAAGGAGAGGGGGGGAGGGGTGGAGCCCCTCTCCGTTTTTAATTTTCCAAAAGAAAGAACAGAGAAGGGGGCCAAGTGATATATTCCCCCAAAGGCTCAGTCCTCTGTTCTTAACGCTACCTCGCTAACGCGAGAAAAGGCGAATAGTATGAAAGAAAAATGTATATATGGGTATGTTTGAAGGAATAGTGGTTCCAACAATGTTGTATGGTTGCGAGGCGTGGGCTATGGATAGAGTTGTGCGCAGGAGGATGGATGTGCTGGAAATGAGATGTTTGAGGACAATGTGTGGTGTGAGGTGGATTGATCGAGTGAGTAACGTAAGGGTAAGAGAGATGTGTGGAAATAAAAAGAGCGTGGTTGAGAGAGCAGAAGAGGGTGTTTTGAAGTGGTTTGGGCACATGGAGAGAATGAGTGAGGAAAGATTGACCAAGAGGATATATGTGTCGGAGGTGGAGGGAACGAGGAGAAGAGGGAGACCAAATTGGAGGTGGAAAGATGGAGTGAAAAAGATTTTGTGTGATCGGGGCCTGAACATGCAGGAGGGTGAAAGGAGGGCAAGGAATAGAGTGAATTGGAGCGATGTGGTATACCGGGGTTGACGTGCTGTCAGTGGATTGAATCAAGGCATGTGAAGCGTCTGGGGTAAACCATGGAAAGCTGTGTAGGTATGTATATTTGCGTGTGTGGACGTATGTATATACATGTGTATGGGGGGGGGGTTGGGCCATTTCTTTCGTCTGTTTCCTTGCGCTACCTCGCAAACGCGGGAGACAGCGACAAAGTATAATAAAAAAAAAGAAAAATAATATATATATATATATATATATATATATATATATATATATATATATATATATATATATATATGAATATGTATTATCCCTGGGATAGGGGAGAAAGAATACTTCCCACATATTCCCTGCGTGTCGTAGAAGGCGACTAAAAGGGAAGGGAGCGGGGGGCTGGAAATCCTCCCCTCATTTTTTTTTTTATTTTCCAAAAGAAGGAACAGAGAAGGGGGCCACGTGAGGATATTCCCTCAAAGGCCCAGTCCTCTGTTCTTAACGCTACCTCGCTAATGCTGGAAATGGCGAATAGTATGAAAGAAAGAAAATATATATGAAATCGTTAGAAATAACAAATCAATAATTAGCAATAACTGTTATCCACAATTTCCAAATATCAAAACTTAAAATTCACAGCACGTAAACATAATGCAAATATGCCGAAATAATTTTACCCTAACTCTGACCACTATAATTATATTCGTATTTATCAACCACTACACCACAGTAAGGCTATATATATATGGTCAGTGAGCCAGTGAGCAAACTTCATGCCTGGCGTGTAGGTATATTATAAAAGTTTCCGAAGCACCTTTACATGATTTTCACAAGACAGCCAGATCCCTTACCTCAGTTTTCTTTGTTGAGCAGACACTAAAATTTAAGAAAATTAAATTCACAGGCTTAAATTAGCGGTGAGTCACTACAAGGGACAGGATACTCCCTAACACTCGAGCAGAAAATAGCTAAATTTGTATTGTCTCCCTTCCAATACCAGAAGATGCGAATCGCTGCATTTAACTGTCCATTTCTAATATACTGCAATCTCATTTGGGGTGCTGTCTACTATCTGTTTACATCCTGTTATGTCCTAAGAGCGAGTAATTAGTATGATCGCACGAATCGCTTTTCTCTCAAGTTTATCCCATTTACTAATTACGGAATTATAGTGTAATTTCTACAAGTTTTAGCCTCTTCGTTTGACAACAAACCGTGCACTGCCTGTTACAGGTTGCACCGCCAGTGAAACGAGTTCAGTCTCGTCAAAGGAGTCGACTTTTACCTGTTACTGGAAGTACAGCAGCCTTGGGCTGCAAAAGCCTTTAGTTTCTAAAGGCTTTTGCAGCCCAAGTTTAGAAAGATACTGGGTAACACCAGCACTTTCATAAAAACTGGTCCTAGCGTCATTATAGATAGGATATGATCTGTGCGCGCAAATGTTTTGTTACTATGTAACCTGTAACCTCGTTTTGTATTATGATGCAATGCATGTGGTATGCTTGTTCATGACTGGCTGGGAGACCGGAAGTGGGTGAGGCTCGTTTCAAACCAGTTTTGAACTGAAAAAAAAAGGTTGGCGAAATAGTGTTGTCTTCACGCATGAGTGATCAAAGTAGCCATCAGGCTGCTTCTCGGGGTCAGGGTCGAGCTGGTGCGTGAATTGTCTTTCAGTTTAGCGATGTGTATTAAACGGTTTTCTGCTCTTATGGTAGGTAGACGAAATGACTGTGACGGATAGGTACACAGTCACACCAGAGGTTGACGGAAGGGATGAATACGATCGATAAGATGAAATCTGGCCATGACAAGAGATGGGGACAGGTGCGCAGTAGTCAATAGCAGATACGGTGTTGAAAGTGTTGGACTGCAAATTATGAGACCAGCGCCAGGTAGTAACGCTGTCATTGTGATTAAGAACTGTTAGTCTACTGTGGAGAACAGACTTTGACAGCAGAAACTTGTGTGGTGGAGACGAGGAGTTTTATTTCATTTCAGCTGCAAGAGCGACGGATTCAGGGTGCACTTTTACCCATACTGTGGGCTGGTGAGACAAAAGAATATACAGCGCACAAAAGGTCCAGGGACTGGGCTTCAGTGACTGAGTTACATTACAATTTACAAATTAAGAAAAATATTAACGTTGGGCATCATTGAATGAATTATTCAGCAATTTGCATGGGACGTACAATGTATTGTAATCCATCATGGGTAATTTGGATATACATGTCATGCTTCAGATACATTAGTTATGCTGAAGTATGTTTAGTGTAGTCAGTAAGTGCAAAGAATCACTCGGAAAGATACCTGGAGCTTTAAACAAGATTATGGGACAAAATGGTACACTGGATCGTGGTTGCCCAGTGATTGACCCACTCTCTGTTCTTGGTAAAACTCAAAAGTTTGTGCTACACCAACACTACCAGGAGCATCAGTGGTTTATTGTAGTGACCCATCTGTATATATAATTCATGAGGAATACTTGGAGACTTCGTCATTTCAGGTAGTAACGAGTAGGGATTTTCGGAGGTTAGAAACATTGATGTCAGAGGAGTTTCTCGTAATGCAGGATAATGCTTTTGATGTCTAACATGAAGTTAACTAACGAGTTCAATACATTGAGGCCAATAGCAGGTGCAGTAAGCCATCCAGATGAATGTCTTCCATTTGAAGTTTGAAATGCTTCCTTGCATGGATAGAAATGATTGTTTCGAATATCCCACTTCAAGAGGAAGATTGAATTTAGGTTTTCTCTGGTACTAGGATGATTACTGCGGTCTTTGTGCATGCAAACCGAAGTGGATGACCGAGTGCAGCCCTGGTGTCGTGTGGATGAGCGAATCTGTGTGCGTATGAGTGGTGCTCTGTAGTGGTATGAACGCTAGGTGCTTGTTTGAGTGGTTAGGTATGGATGACGTGACGGTCTCATGTTGGCTTATTACTGTGATGGTTCGGAATGTATCGTGCAGCACTACTGTGCAGGCCTCCCAATTAGATGTACTTGTCAAAGCCTTTGTTTTCAGGGCCTTCAGACTTCATAAAACATTGTAACATGACGCAACGATTGTGACGCATGGTTTCTCGTCTACTGAAGGGCTTTATCGAAACTGAGATGTAGCACCTGGAACAGCTGACAGCGATCTTGATGGAGCTTGCTTAGCGAGTGCAGGTATTGCATCAGAAGGAAGAGCGCTCGAGCCAAATTGATAGTGTCGCGACCACCTGTGACGCCTCTGCCAGAACAGCGGTGCGCCACCACAGGCAAAGTCTCCGTTAGCGCTACAACCATCTGTCGTCCTCAGATGTAAGCTTTCTAAGGCTGGCGCCACCGAATTGGGATACGAGAGGCTGACGAAGATTCCCCTCGCTGCGGTCGGCAGAGCAGATTGCATCCTTGACATCTCTCCTGGACTAGTGGATATTAATCCTGTAGTACGGAATTAGTGTAACTGATGTCGTGGACAGGAGGTCTTTCATCTTAAGAGTTCAGTTACAGGGTGAAACATCTGACGATCTCCTGTGTTTAAACAACCGCTTAAGAGACGTGATCATGATAGGGTCTAGCGATGACGAAGCATGAGCAGCCTTGCTCGAAAAGAAATTTAAAGGCACAAGGTGCCATTAACGTCGAGATTTCGATAATTCTAAAATGAATAGTGAAGTGATTCAAGGCTCTGAGTCATAAGTTATGTCCCAAAACGAACAAAACTGAATCTAGTAAAGCTTTACGTGTGGAAAGGATCGTCACAAAGACGAGAACTTCAGCTGTGGGGAGAGGCCATTTTGCATTGGTGTGTACAAAATGAGTGGGCCTTACGAGATGATTTCGAAGCGGCCCTTGAAACTTCCTAAAGTGAGGTGCGAGGTCCAAGCTTGAGTACCAGGCTGTTACCAACCACCTCGTAGGTGTGTATGCCAACAATGTGTCGGCACCTCGTCGGGTCTAGCGCCGGGTGTGGTCAGCACCACCCGCCTTGCAGTCTGTGAGAGACACTTGTCGCCCGACTATGGGCCCAAGGTCGTAGGGTATGATGAAGCAGAGTCCTGGGTATTTAACCTGGAGCACCCAGGTAGCACTGGTCTCTTCGTTGCGGGTCTTTAGACACACTCCTGCGACATACTCGTGCTTGGCGACCTCCTCGTCATGCCTGGAGCTAGGAGACTCAAAAACGGTTGTCATTTGTGGAGGAGGTGAAGGGAACCCTGCATAGCTGCGATCTACATGGACCTTAACGCGGTAGTGGGGTTTGTGTGGAGTAGTCGTGGTTTGACCTATGGCAGCGGGGATTTTCCCTACCCTGGTAGGTTTAACCATGCTTCAAAGGTCAAGCTTGAGCTCTCGGATGAACACATGTAAGCTGTTTTCTCTGCTATACTTTTCGTTCTTCTTGGTTTATCAGGACTGGAGCTGGTCATTTTCAGTTGAAATGAATTTTTTAGAATATTCTAAACTGTATTAAGAGCGCTGAATTGTCTTCGATGCTCCAGTGCTTGGCTTATGAGCCTAAATCTTATAATCAAACCCAACTTGGCTGGTTTGAATCCAATGCGCTTGTGATCCTGTCAGACGATTTTCCTGCTCAGATCCGGTCTGTTAGGCTGCGAGAGTCGATGGTGGGTCAAGGCAGCCCAGAGCAAGCCGTAACGTCTTCCCGCACCATCACTTTGTTGGTATGCGGAAATCAAGGTACAACCGGATGACTTGCTTGGAAGGGAAATCATCGAGAAGGTGGAGTGCCCTACAGCATGGTGCTATCCTCTTGTCCCATTACTGAGGAAACTGTTTTTGACCAAAGGTTGAGACGACCTTGTACGCCTTACTCGCTACCTCTGAAGGCCCACATGCCCAGTGCGATCCTTTTCATGACGCCGCAACTTCCATAGGATAGGGAGCAAGAAGGCTCACCGTCTTGGGCTTAAAGATGTATTTTCAAACTGAAACTAACGAGAACCAGAATCTTGCATGCTTCATAACGCCATGTGGACGACGGCGTAGAGCACAACCCAAGTAGCAACCATGCCATGGGAGACGTTCTTCACACAGTCATGGTAGATGACATCTTGGCTTAACGACAGTACCTACAGAGACCATCTGGCCTACATTACTATCATACAATGCTGTAACCAGTTTGGCATCACGCTAACGGCCGAGAAGTCTGGGTTTCTAAGAATCTGAATTGACTTGCAGCGGCTACACCATCTCGCGCCACGGTTACAACGCGAATGTTCGCGACGAAAGCAATCGCTGATTTCCCGAGGCCACAGAACATCGCCGCCCTTTAATCGATTACAGTCCGCAAATCAGCTGGATGGATTCCCCCCAGAGATTGCACAAGCTTCTCAACCCTCTGGGAGATCTTTTAAAGCCTCAGAACGCATCCTTCGAGTTGGTGAAAGGAAGTTTGGTAATGCCACCTGCCCAAGCATGTTCATTACCAAATTTGACGCATCCAGTATGAATCGCTGATTTTGTTCTACAGTGGTCATAGTGTAACCTGGAAGCTTGTCCAGTAATAGTCGAGATTCCTCATCAATACGGAGTCTCGGTAAGCAGTGACTCAGAGTTGCAACTGTCCTCCGTTTTCTGGGTAGTCCGGTGGTGTGATATTAACCTCGCAGGCCCAATCCACTTTGAATCTAGTAACTGATCACCGTCCTCTGGTTCCGGTCCTCAACACTGTTGCTCCAGCGAAAATAGAGAACCCTCGCCTGCGGTGGTTGCGTTGTGAAGCGCTCCGGCTACAGCTTCACAGCTCGCTGGCAGAAGGGCGCTTCTCACGGCATTCCTGGCGCATTGTCCCATGGACGTGGAGCTCCTCCAAGCCGCTGTAGTGTCTGCCCTGAACGCTGTCTAGCACCTCTCAAGGATCAAACAATATTTTTTGAGCTGCTGCGACACGGGACGAGGAGTACACCACCTTAAGGGAAGTGATCATCTGCGGTCGGCGGGTTACCTGAGCATCAACACGACATGGAATATCTTTTACTGCTGTACAGAGCCCCCCGACAGCCTAGCTGCCCTTGACGACGACCTCGTTGAACACAAGCAAGTAGAGTCTTACACTGAAAACGATAGGCCTTTTAGGATATGTTTCGACCTTGCAAGGAATAGCACTGCACAACACATTAACAAGATACCTGAATTTCTCGCTGTATCCTCTATTTGCATCTAGTCGGTCAATCTTACCGTATGAAAGACTTGTGTAATAAACCAGTTTTGTAACAATGAATGTAATGAATATCTGCCTATTGTGGTCTGACAAAGATCTTGACTGTAATCCTTTTGTGCTATGGCTCACAAGGTGAGCATGGGGTGCACATTAATTGGCAGGCGATATCGGCATAAATGAAATCAACTGTATACGGCCCAAGGCTGGTTATACCCTATACCCTAAGACTAGAATCTCTGGCGTGCCAAAGCAACGGTAACTGCATTTTGAAAGTCTACCGTACGTGTTCCCAGTGCCGTTAGCTTCTCCCTCTGCAGGAGAATAAGCCGTTGTGGAAGGACGATGACCCTTCAAGTCAAGGTTTTGAATATGTTCAGGCTGCTTCCGTGTGGTGGGCCGTACCCTCCTAGTGTACGTCAGTCGCAAGTCCGTGTGGTCGCATGTGTCATGCTCGCGGACGGCGTCGGCAGCTCATCTTGTCAGTGTCCTGCGGTCTGTGTTCGCGGAAACTGGCGTGACCATTGTCATGGGAAGCGACGGATTCACCAGTTCACATCGTTATACGTTACCCCGTTTCCTAGGTCTGTGTAGGGTGCAGGCACCGTGTGACCCCCTTTTACAAACCTTGGGCCAACAGAACACGCTTGAACTGTTGTCAAAGCAACGAGGAAGCTGATCTACAACAAGGGCACACCTGGATGAGGACGACTTTGCTCGTAGTTTGTTGTGGATTACGTCCCGCACTGAGGGAAGGTCGACAGCGCAGATTCTTTCAGCCCACCACATGAGGTCGGTGGTACATGCACATCATGACTCGTTTGTTTCAGAGTGGTAATGTGCTACAGATGAATGCGACTCCATTGATGACCACCTCAGAAGACAGGCGAAGGCACGGCATTTCTCCAAAGTGCGAGGGCGAACCCAGGCTGCACCTCGCCTCGTGGTGACGGGCAGTACCACGCGACTAGTCACTGGGGGGACATGGGTGTTTTCGTAGGTATTGGATCTCTCCGGGACGACCTCAAGGCGGGTAGCGGCCTCGTGCTATGCAAGAACAGGAAGTTCCTTAGTTTCCATATATTGATGGTGTCAGGGAGCGCCGTGAAGTCTACGCCAGAGGCAAACTCAGCGGCACCCGACAAAAACTAGCGCCCTGCTCCACTACCTCCGCCGCGCACAAGTCTGGATTGATCCCCGGCAAGTATCTCGTGCAACCCATGCTTATCCTGTGACCTGTATCACCTGGAGGAGCGTCCAGGCCCGCCGCTCGCGCCGTAGCGGCCACTAGCGATGATGTCATGGTGGATGGCGGTGCGGTGGTATTTTCACCGCGACGAATAGCGAGAAACTTCAGACATCATGAATTCTGAAGTCTGCCTCTGTCTTAACGGAGGCGTATGGGGTGTACGTGCGTGCGAACCCAGGTGGGTGAGCGAGTGCAGCCGTATTGTAGCGTGAATGACTGGCTCTGTGCGTGAGCTAGTGCTACTCTCGAGTGCTGTCAATGCGAATTGCCTCGCTTTATTGCGGTCAGTTACTTGTCCGAGGGGTTGGGTGTGGATAACGTGGCGTGAAGTTTCATATTGGAGTGTTCACCTGCAATGGGTGAGCATGTATCCAGCAGTACCTCTGTACGGAATTGCTGAGTAAATGCACCTGTGAAGCCTGTTTCCTTAAGCCGTCGCAATGAATACATCATTGGAACAACTAAAACAACTTTAGTTAGTTCTTCAGATTGTGGGCAGCCGAGAATGATTTATCGAAGCTTCCTTTTCTATTTTCTCGATCCTTCCAAATCGGCGATGAGAAGGAAACTGATGAGTAGACAAGTGCTTATGGTGTGGACAAACATATGACGGTGGTAGTTAAACACTTGGCGGTGGAGGAGAAATGCGCAGTGGTTGGGGTGGGAGGACAGATATGTGGTGATCCAAGGTTAGAGGAAAGGTACTCGAGATAAGGGATAGACAATTCTTGTTCTGGGTAGAAACTATGGTCGTGCACATACATGCGGTGACTGGTGGTAGAGTGGGAAAGATTTCATGGAAGGATAGTTATTTAGGGATGTGGATGAAACATTTCGTGGTCTGGGGTTAGTTGTGCGTCAGTGCCAACAATCACGTTTGTGGACGGGACAAGTCACTTCACTGGCGTTTGTGGGATAGACAACTCGGTGTGTGTGATCAGCGGGTGGAGATGTGGAAGACAGACCTAGTCTTAGGGAGGAATACACGTTGTGATGGGAAGACACGTGTTGGGAATGAACACCGAGTTAGGATAGATATCTGAAGATCTAGGAGACACGCATCGTGGGTGGGGACACGCAGTGATAGAGCGAAAACACGATACTGGCAGCCATGTTTGATTTAGAGAGAAAGGGAGGAGGTGGGTATTGTGTTGGGGGAAAGTCTTTTAGTGACCCAATGTTGCTTTAATGACGTCGCCATTAACCGTGACAGCCTCTGACCTCACAAGACCCTAATAATTCTTGGAAGAATGGGATTGGTGGACCATTCTATACATCTGCCCCTCCATTATTAATACCCGACACCCACATTCAATGTTTCCGTTAGCAGATAAAAAGCTGCCGCTGTAATTATAGATGACCTGCTTTCTATAAGAAGCGCCGCTCTTACAGACTTGACCTGAAGTCCACCACCAGGAGAAAGGCCAGAAGCATTCGACTTCGTCTCTAAGTCCCTTTAGGAATTACTACTACTCGCATACTTGACCTTATCGCATCTGAAATACCCGGGTAATACCATAGCAAGTAAGGCGGACATTGACTCGCCACTAAACAAGTGTACCTCTCCGTTACCTGACGTCTTGGCGATGTACTCCAGAGTTAAGCCGCCCCTAGGGCATCTCCGTCGGTAGATGTCCCATCGCAACTCCTGACATCTAAGCTTCCTGGCCGGTTTCATTGTGATGCCTCATCTCCGACGTCCACCTTCAGCAGGAATCGCATGGGACGTCGGCTCCGCCCGTCACGAGCAGCAGCTGTAACAAGGGACCTACGGCCACGCCCGCGGCACTCCTGCATCCTAGAGCCTCTTCAGGAGCCTCCTGCAACCCAGGCACTTAAGGCAGTCGCCACACACTGCAGGAGCCTTCAGCTTCCCTATCACATCTCGGCAGTCGCCGTACACGCCAGGAGCCGCGATACGAGCCACATCCACATTCTACAGAAGCTCCATGTAGACTCTGCAGCCACGCACTTCTCCACGTGCTCCTGCTTCATCTGACTCCTACCAGCATCACAGGACCCCTGCCAAGCTTTCCTCGTATTACTCGAACCACCTTACCTTACCGCCTCTTCGCCATAATCCTGCACCTCCAGCAGCCCATTGCCCTCTGTTACCTCATCTTATATATCCTATCCAATAAAGTGTTTGTTGTGTTTTCGTGCCCATTTCTGTTTACCACACCAATAACTCCCTACCAGAACACCTGCTAGTCTCTAATGGAATGGAGGTAGACTGTTTTGGAGAGTCCCTAGGTAGTAAGGTATTAGGGTATACAGTATAGTAGCGTGGTTGTCATGGGAGCGGGACGTTGGGATTAGCATAATGTATAATAAGGTATGTTTAGTTAGTGGACAGAAATAATGGTTGAGAATGAATGTACTGTTGTTGGGGAGAAGCTCACAGTGGTGAGAATTAGACAAGACGATAGGTATAGGAACGTGAAGCTTCTGTATAAAAACCTGATGGTCTAGGATAGGTATGTGACAGGGTGGGGTACGCAACACACACTCACACAGGTAGCTGGTTAGGGATCGGCATGTAGTAGGCAAGAAAAGACGAATAGTTGTCATGGATAAGTGATGGTTGGAAATTAGAGGCAGTTACGGACAAATACCTCTTCGTCAGGAGGGAGGAAACGTGTCGGGGACTTGCTCGTGGTGATTTTAGTCACGCTTGATGAACGTAGCGGTTGAGGATAAGCACATGATAGACGGGGACACTGGCAGTTGAGACGATGCACTTAATGTTGGACGAGGTAAGACTTGTGATTGAAGAGTAACTGTTCGTGGTAGTCATTAACAACCATACGTAGAGCAGCAGCACCATCAAGGATTCTGAAAGAGAAAACAACACATGAAAACCTCTGTCGGTACTAAGGGAAGGAGAACAAGCCTAACAAACCGCTCGTTAGCATCTCATCAAGGAGCACCAAGACTAAACCGTGAATGACTTTGCACCAGGAGATCTCCCACGTTACTCAGGTGGCTGTTTACTGATGAACAGCACAAGACAATTATGACCCATAATTGCTATCTGTAAGACATGAAAACTGGTCGTCAGGATTTAGGTTTTTAAGTAATCCCAAAGCCCACACGAAGTGGAAATCTACGAAGAATGGAATACATAATTAGCTCGTGTATCACGAGTTGAAATACTCTGCTATATCGTGCAATTAATTTTGCACTAGATTCCTTAAGATGTAATGAGTTCTGTAATTTGAATATGCAGAAAATGTTAACTCGTGCGTTCATTCAAAGATGTCTTGCAAAAAAAAAAAGTTTCATTGTACGTGACGAATATCGATCTTCGCTTCTCATTTTGATTTAAATGTAATTTTGCAATAAACTTGTACCATTTCATTTGTGGCTTTGCCAATTTTTCCTATATAAAAGACATTGCTTTTGTCAAGAAGGAAATCTAGCGTGGTTGCTTGTTGTCTTCTCGGTCGTAGGCAACCATATCCGTTTGTGATGCGTTTCGGCGACTCGAGATAACTTGAATATCTACACGTATTTGTTTCGTTAATTCTGAGATTGACAAGTGGTACACAAGAGTAACTTTGAAGGCGACAGTAGGCTCAACTTTCTCTGGTTCTTCGTTTTCACTGCCGGTTTCGTTGTAGACTTGAACACCCTGGGAAAATCTTAAACTGTATATGTCTGTGCGAGATTTTGCAGTAAATGTGGATATTAACTTTAAGGTAACTTCGTTGTTACCTTGTGAACACTGTAGACACTTTATCATTCGATATTGTTCATTCGGAAAATAATTGTGCAAAGCAATTGTAAAACAATGTGATCCGCTTCTTATATAAATATATCTAGTCAGTGAGGCACTGCAGACAAAAAAAAAAAAAAAGTTTGGCCAAATTTGAAAGTGAAAATTTACAAGCATGAAATAGAATGCATTTAAGACATTTGACTTTCCCTTGGGTGATATTTAACATTTTCCGCATTATTGAATAATATCTCATTCTGATTTGTCTTATTCGTAGGCTGATGTGAAGGTGAAGTAAAGTGTGTGGGAAAGAAAATATGCTTTTATCGTTCTCGTATCTTCAAAGCTCTACCCTCTTGCAAGTTATTCATGGTTGGGGGAGAAGAAAAATCAAACGAGCACAAATTACATTATACACTTTTTGATATATTCTCGTAAGTATACTGCCGGATGAAATGAGTTTTGTCAGTAATCTTAGGTTTAGTGCATCATGGTTTTGAACCATTTTCACCAATTATTTCTAAGAGTATATACAATATATACGTACACAAGATTGTGTGTATGCCGGCAAAGCTGAGAAGTCGTCTTCACGAACAATTGTCATAAGGCAAACTAGTGTTACCAAACCACAGTAATCTGCGAGTTTTGTCAATAATCTCAAATTGAATAGGAGGCTTTAATCCTCATTTTTATCCATGTTTTTAACTTGGATATGTTTTGGATATGTATATGCAGGCAAAGCTGAGGAGTCGTTACAAACAGTATGTACAATGACTCGCTTAGGGAAGTGTTGCCAAACCGCCAAAGTCTAAAACCAGAACGCTCTTTTAAGAAACGAGACGATACCTATGAATAGAAGACTTAAAAATATGAACGATGTGCGTGATGCCATGGAGAGCTGTATACCCAGGTTTACACCTAAAGAAATGGCCAGGGATTCGCTCACTAAGCTTCCCTGTACTTCAGACTATTATTGGCAGCAGTATGCTGTTGTGTACATGCGTATATGTTTATAGTACAAAAATTTTTACAAGTGCAAATTATTTGAATGTCTGAACATTTGCTTTTATTCGTTTATCCAGTGAAATATTTCAAATTACGAAAGCAGTATTACGGCAATCCTTATTACAATAATCAACCACTTCAGTGATAACTAGTGCAATGAACAGAAACTTGTCATTTCCAGGCTTTAACGTGGTAACGATCATCGCCAAACGCGATATTTCGTAGAATGTGTCCATCCTACAGTACGCTTTCACAGCCCTCGTTTTATGTAATATGTGCTCTCCCTAGTGTTGAAACGCATCTAGACTATGTAGGTACACACACATACATTGACTTACACATGCGTTCATGTACGAGTTTGTAAGCGCATTTGTGTGTGTGGAGGTGGTGGGTGCTTTTAACAACGGCAATAAGTTTATGGTAAGCTCTCCTCAATAAGGAATAGTGTAATTAGCTACAGTTTGTAAGACCAGCGGAATAAGTGCCCGTCTATCATAAGTTCAGTAAGCATCACTTTTTAAAGATAAACGAGCTAAAATGACATAGTAGTAGCAACGGCAATGAATGACAAATTGATCTCAGGTTTGTGACGGATGATCAAATAAATTTACATTTTATAAATAGAATGAAATCTCCAAGCTAACCCACCTCTTCAGAAGCACAAAAGCTTCATTCTCTGAATGCACGTCACCAGCGGATCCACGATGAAAGGATCCTGTTTCACCACACTTCTGTCAAGGACTGAGAAGCTAAAACTCGCACATACTGGGTGCTTATTTCGCTTCACTTCGCTATCATAGATGATGGAGTAAAGATGGGTAAACTCGGCTGAAACGAACCGAAACCGTTGTGCGCTAAAAGATATCAAGATACTTTCATAATAGTGCCATCTATTAAACGAACGTTTAGTTTAATTTCTACGAGGGTACGCAGTTCTGTGTTATATAATCCACTCTAGTGCCCATGAACTATATCGCTTATCGGTAACTATGTATTTTTTTTTGCGAATTGTCTATTTTTTCAACTTTATCCCACATATATTTCGTGTGTTCATTTTGACTGTTGCACTGATACTTATAAGTTGCATTTTTAAGAAGTCTAAAGGTTATTCAAGTACATAAATGGGTATATTGTACAATGGGGCGTAGAGCGCTTTTTACGTGGTAGTTATATTATATCGAATTAGTTCTCATTCGATAGACTTGCAAATTTTTGTTTGTGAACACCTGCTAATTTCTTTTAAAGGCAAACGTGGTACAACTTGAACACAATCACTAGAGTTGTAGACTGGATAGATAATTGTATCATTTACAAGTAACGCAACTTGCATAAATGTTCCATGTCGCATAGGTCGCACTGTTTTCAACTGGCTATGATAAAAGTGTAAAAGATACAAAATGCTTTTTTTTTTTTTTTCAACTACACACACCGGTCAACAAGCACAGCTGAGTTTAAATGTAATATTCACACAGTTTGCTGCACTATAAATAACTCTTTCAGAATATTTTCTGCTTTGCATTTTTGTATAACAGGAATTAAAAGCAGCAAGCAACAGGGATTGATTTGATTTTTCTTAATTCAACGCCAAGGTTTAAAAATTTAACTTTCTAAGAATTAATATTTATGTAAAATTTATCTGAAACGATTTGGTTCAGGGCGATCGGGCTATTCTCTTATCCTCCTAACAGAAAGGCAAATAAAACTCATTAGAATGTCAGGTATGCAAATGAACATAGCACTAATGGAAAGGCTTCGTCATATCGGATGACAAAGAACACGAAAGAAATATAATTGTACCACCATACCTAACTTTTGATATCTTTTTTATTACAATTAATTTCATGAATAAATTTGTTCCATATCCCTGATGTGGATTTTTTTTTCGTATATGTAACGCGTATATGCGATTAGTTCGTCACTGTTCCCATGGCTAGCAATCTTTACTTTGAACACGGCGTAAACACACTGGCTACTCGTGCCATATCCGACGTGGAAGTGACTCTCGTATTTTTTTTTATGCGTTAGTTTACAAAGTTACTAGTTCGTAGTATATCACCCTTAATTCATTTTCCTGTCATGACTCTGTGGTCTTTGGTTGATATTGCCGAAGCCAGTGGCTTAGCAACTGGCCTAGTTCTAAGGTCTCAGCAGTTGTCGATGAAGAAACGTAAGGAGAGTGACTGAATTTAAAAATGTAAGTGTTTTCCCAGGTATATAAATTACTGTAAGAGATATTCGAAGACGGAGTTTGTCTGTGTCTGGCTGATTCTTGTAGTTTGTCGATTAACTATGGTGTAGTCCATCCTTCAAGGAAGGGGGGGGGAGTTCTAACCCTGAGGACGTGGGGAGTTCTAACCCAAAGGAAGGGGGGAGTTCTAACCCAAAGGGAGGACGTGATGAATTGGATGAATTAAAGTAGGTTCATAAATTATGTAGAATTTACCTTAGTGGCGGTTAGATAAGTGGCTTTACGTTTGTTTGGTGTTTGTCTGCACGTAGTTTCCTGATGCCTGTCAATTTAGTTTGTAGGTCGAAAAATGAGGAAAAATGCAGTGCTGGAAGTGACATTACCAATGAGGTTGTCTGAAATTGATGGAAATTAATCTGCCAGTGACGCCAGCGAATGTTTGGTTGTGTATTCTGTTGATTGTCATTGTTTGACTAGTTTTATACCATCACTGTTTATTAGCTTTTCGACTGGCCTTGAACCTGGCTTCGAAACTTCAATCACTTCGGCTTCGAAACTTCGATCGCATTCGGTTTCGAAGCTTCTATCATTTTGGGCGATATAGTGGCCGGACAAGGTCCATCCACACAAACATTTCCTCCATTTATTTGTCTTCCAACTCCTAGAACTGCTCTCCCCTCCCTTACCCCTCAGGTCTGCACCTCCTATCTTTTATAGGGTAGTTAAGAGAGAAAGCAGGGGTTGTACTGTTGAAGATAGAGCTCGGGAGAGGCAGAGTTAAGGAATATATCTAGGCTTATGGTGTACATTAGGTTCTGTGATGCGTGTGAGAGGTTGTTCTGAAAACGTGTTTTTGGTGCCTTACCTTTATACCTTCGGCAGACAGGGTTGGTGTATGTAATACTGATTGTTTATTTACGGAGGGAAAGGAAAAGTAGCCAGGCTATTCTGAGCACAAAGTCCTTTCCCCAACCAGCCACAATGTGGGTCGGAATCACCTGAAGTTCGATCAAACGAAGCAGCTGAGGGAAGTGCCTTAATGGCCCAACAGATGTCGCGCCGTATGGTGTTGGGGGGAGGTTGTGTGTGTGGCCAGCAGCTACCATCCAGCAGCCGCCACCTTGGAATGAAGTCACGAAATCCCCATATATACTGAGAACGCCAAGAATGATGCGATGGTTCACAACATTAAGGATATTGAGAGTTCTGTAAAGATTATTGTAATTGCACAATAAAAAACATATACCGTCGTTAATGACTGGAAGGGTGTAACTGAAGATAAGCCGGCGTTGTATTTTTTTTTTTATGGGCATGAAGATATTTTGCATATAAATAGTTCACTTGGTATGATATTGTATATACGGCTTATAAGACAGTGTGATACAAGTGGGAATTACTTTTACGATTCATTGTGAGGTTGTTACCATGGTACGGCACCAAGTTTTTTCTTTTATGCCAACAGAAAGTTGTGATGAACAAGCAACTGCTTACCACGCCTCCCTTCACTCCGTGGGTTACTGACTGGCATGTTTGAGTGTCCCTCTCGGCGGTGTTCTGGTCTTCATAGGGATGTTCTGTTGACAATCACTCCCGTGGTCCACATAGTTGAATCTGATAGTATGATAAGAAGCAATTGAGGGACATATCATCCAAGAAGCTGGGCTGCAGGGTCGTAAGCTATCTTTTGGAGAGTCTGGTGAACATGGATGTCACACCACACAGCGGTAGATAATGGAAATAACCTCTGTTATCGTGAGAGCCCCGTTAATTTGGTCTTCAGTGTAATAGATCCTAGTTTCTACAGGACTGTTTTACCACTACTGCCACACAACTCTGTCCATGTGATGTATAGTAGCCCGACTGCAAATTTCTTAGTGCTCTTAGATTTTCGAGTGCAATATTTTGCAAGTAGATTGAACTATAGTGTTACGCTACTCGAATCTGCTGTCTGTTTCAAGCTATGCAACTCATCTATCTGTTTTGCCCAGCTATACAACGTTGTATCATGCTGTACAGCTCATCTGATGTATCAAGCTATAACTGATGTTGTGTCAACCTATACAGCTCGGCTGTTGTCATGCTTGTCAGCTCAACAGCATGTTGTCTAGCTACGCAACTCTGATGTGTCTGTCGGCGCCAACCAGCTGTATGCTGTGAATAACAAGAAATAGAATTTGTGCGATTTCAGTACAGCTAAACAACACATCCAGACGCGAAGTTGATTGATTGTCCTGCTATGTACATTAGACTTGTTTGATACGGCGTCTGGGTTCATGATCATTATGCTGTTTATAGCCTTGAAATCTATCAACTTAAGTTCCTCCTCGCAGATGAGCTGTCCGGATATATGTTTGATGGATGAGAAAAAGGGAGGGGGGACGTACATTTTCTTTGTCTATCATTCTTGGAGACGTGCGTTACTAGACGAGATCAGACTCTCATCTTGGGTAGACCAACTAGCCAAGAGCTCTTACGTTTGGATATAATGAACACGAGAGTACTGGTGCATTAGGGAAGTACTCCCCCTCTGTGCACGTGTGCGGAGATTCGTGCGTGAGTGCTTATCTGAATGGCATTGAAAAATCTCGCTGCTGATGTTGAAGTGAGCATATGCAGGCACGTGTGCATCACCGAGTGGGCTCTTAGAGAAAATGTTGGACAAACCTTAGAGTCCCTCCCACAATGGCAGTGGCCGAGGTAATAACTGTTATTAGCGTCGACGATCAATGTGGTACATAAAAGGTTTGTGGTTCCACATCGGGAGAGCCAAGTGCTGACGATGCTTCTCACTGTAAACGTATATATGAAGTTGGTAGATTTTGACCAACGTCAGGTTACACAACAAAATCCCAAACATATGGAAACTTGCCAGTATATTATCAGTCCTAAAACTCCTCGATCTACTTAACTCCCCTTCTTTCCTCCCTCCATTTATCACCTCTTGTCTTCAATATCCAAATTCTTTATAGAATAAGATGATCCATCAGAGGGAATAGGAGGGGGCAGAGAACTAATGAAGTTGGCCAAAACCGAGATAACGTCATTTACGAACCAAGTCGGTGTCAATGCAACCATTTCTCTTCCCACTGGTTCGCTTCAAGCATTTTGTCTTTAAATGTCTGAATTCGTAATGGAAGACGGGATGATCGAGTATAATGACAATAGAATCTTATTATTCAACCCTGAAATTGCATCTACAAATGTACTACAATATGAATGACATCAAAGGGACGTGTGCTGATGAGCGCCAGATAGCTTCCTTCAAATCTTAGCGTCATTATACCGAATTTCGGGTTGGCTGACCCGACTCAATAACCCTGGAAGCATCAAACACAGATTGCATAAAGCATAGTCAAGTCCACACACATACACTCCTCTGGTGACTATGTAAGGCCATGTTCATATTTGTGTTGGGAGGATGGAATTAGAAAGTACAGATGGTTGATTATGGTTGATGACAGAGTCGCCACGATCTCATGCAGTTCATAGGCAAAATACGAGGGTTTTTGCCCGAGGTGGGTATGTGATATGAGGCGGTTGCTGCAGTAGATCGAGGAGAAGGGAGTTATTTAAGGAGGGAATGGGGAATTTGTAGTAGAACAAGCGGAAAAGGGGGGGGGGTTGTTTGTGCGTGAGAATGGTAGTAGAACAGCAGGTTTTTGAGAACGGAGCGTGGACCTGGATGAAGAACATGGTGAATTGTTTGAGAACGGAGTGTAGAACTGGATGAAGAACAGGGCGTGTTGTTTAAGGTGGGGCGTGTGGGACTGTCAATAGAATATGGAGGGTTCTTTGGTAAGGGAGTGTGGGATTGGCAGCAGAGCAGGATGGATTGTTTAAGAAAGTGTGGCACTGTCAGTAGAACATAGAGGATAGTCTGCGATGAGTGTGTGTGTGTGTGTGTGTGGAATTTGCATCAGAACTGGGAGGGATGTATGAGATGGCAGTGATTGGTATGTTTTAGGACACCATGGGTTCTGACAATAGTGGGAGCATAAGATGCTAGAAGGGAACATGTGATGCTAGAGGGGAGCATGTGATACTGGAAGGAGAGTTTGCGATGCTAGAGGCTACAGAGAGGCATAGTTTGCTACAGGGAATTATGTGATACTAGGGGGAGTATGTGGAACTAGAGGGAAGCGTGTAACACAAGGGATCAGTGATTATAGAGGGGGAAATGTTCCATGAGAGTGGCTTACGTGATGAGAGAGGGCATTACATAAGGGTGACAGTAAAAATAGACGGCATATGATATGATGCGGAAGTCGTAATTCGAGACTGAAGCATGGGATGAGAGGCGATGATGTGATGCGGTAGAGGGTATGTGCTGTGAGAGGAAAAGGTGACTTGAGAGGAGTGTATGTGATGAAAGGTACGTGTAATGTGAGATGCAAGCTTACGGCGGGAGAGGGGAGATTGTGATGCAAGAGTGCAACATTTGATGGAAGAGGGGCATGTGATGACAGAGGAAGAGAGATGTGGTAAAGGATGTGACGTAAGTATGAGAGGAAATTTTTTGAGCTGATTCCTGAATGATGGTTCAAAGGAGACGGTCTTAAAGCAGTGCGACAGATGGTCATTAGATGCAATACATCTGTACCTCCCACGGAGGAAAATTGATAGATGATTTTCTCCTATGTTTCATGCGAGTAATTTATGGATTGCTTGCTTTATCATTATAATGAATATTGTACGAGGAATTATGTTTTTGACTGTATTAGTTTATGCTAAATGATTTCCTGGGTAATAAGATATTTGCATTATCAATAAAGGTATATCAAAACACTAATTGTTATTGAGAAGTGACGCTAATAAAGTTGAAACTTTTGTTGTACTAGAAAAATCAGCGTATTTAGACGTTTCCTCTCTTGCAAGTCGAAAAGCTTCCCAGTATTTTCTAAGTGTAGTATATGTTTGTCACCTGGAGACTGACGGAGCAGTTGGGGGTAAATGATTGTCAGAAGATCTGACTCAGATTACCATTTTCCTGTTATTTGAAGATCTTCAATGAACTTGATAACTAATAAATACGTAAAATATAGGGTATGCTTAACGTGCATGTTGTAGGATCTCTGTGAACAGACACTGAACAGTGTATAAGTTAAGCTAACAGTATACATAGCAACAGAGATGGCCAAAAATAAAATCCCTTTTTACAATCGACATTATCGCCTACCTGGTTAAAACTTGCGAGAAGACTCGTGTATCTAACTACAACAAAGTGTACCTGTACGACGGTTCTCTGCTGCTATATAAACCACACTGTTAGTATACATCATTTTCGTTGCTTCTGCTGTCGACTGCTAGGTGCGCCATAACTGAGAAAATATGTATCCCTTACCTTGCTCGTCATTGAGACGTCAAACAAAAACATCTCGATGCCGAGGTTCGGACTCTTCTATATGTTCCCGAACCACTTATGCTGATATCGTTTAAAAAGACAATCTAATCCTGAATTACGTTGACGGTTTGTAAAGACACTTACTCTCCCAGTGACCTGTTCTGCTGGACTGACGTCGAGACATTCAGACAAACTGTGGCTGTCTGCAGGGACAGCCCTTGACCTTTCTGGAGATCCGGTGCCTTCGTCTACCACATTAAGTCTTCCCCCGAAACCAGTATATGATTACCCCATTACCTATACTGAGGCGGACACCTGCCCCATTAGTCACGGTTCTTATAGAACTCTTTCCTCGTCCGCTCTAGTGTCCTTCCATGATCATAATGAGCTCTATACTTGTCACCTCGAGCAATGCGTCTTGGGCTTGGCGGCCTCATTCAGTTCAGTGACGCTACCGAGGCTGACACAGCTCTCAACATGCCTACACACACACACATCCTCCCCCACAATCAGAGCCATCAGTTTAGCTTGGATGGGGGGTAGACAGACCTCATTTCCTGTCTATCCTTCTCCTCCTGCTGAAGGAGCCAAAGAGGCTTCTGCTTTGTCGGCATTGCTGATAGGTTCCTAAGAGATTTGAGGCGGTTGGCAGCTCACTTGGGAAGCGAGGATACACAGGCAACCTGGTTCATTGTGCACCATACGAGAAGGAAGAGGAGTGATTGGAAGAAAGGAAACGTCAGCAATAACTCTTCGTTGCTCCCTAACAAAAGTTCAACACTGTACCTATTGACAGATCAGCTGCTTTACGACAATTAGAGGCAATAGGGATTATACAGAGATGATCAAGGTGTTGTGTATAACTAAAAGTCTCATGACAATGTTCGATCCTTTCTTTTATGAGGTATATGGTAGGAAATGAGTCGCCTGAACTCTGTTCTGTTTTGTTGTTTAAGGGCTGGACAGTGGGCACAGGAATTGCTGAAGGAGTGATTATTAAGGGTTTTATGGAATAGAAATGAAGCAAAATTCTCAAAAACAAATATTTCAGCATTCGTAACACACTCTAGAACGTTTCTATTGGTCTCCTGCTTCCGCCACAACATAAATTCAGAAATCAGTTTCTGAACTGTGCTTGAATCTACTACCAATGTGTCATCAATGAACAGCAACAGAGTCAGTTTACAGACCCTCCTCACCTCCATCAGCATCCCCCTAACAGACTGTAGACCTACTTCTCTTCCTAAGACCCTTGCATTCACCTCGCCACCTCGTCCATGAACAGGCAAGATAACCATGCTCACATCATATCCCATGACAGCAGAATCACCTTCATCGTGCAACACAAACCATCCTTTCTTCCTACTCGCACGCACGCCTTACTCAACAACAACTCGATCCTTCTGGTACCTGTCCTCCTAAACCATATAATTTTTTTACCACCACCTACAAAGCATCTCTATCAATTCATCTTATGTTTTCTCTAGTCCTGTTAATGCTAGTGCTACAAATAGATCCTTTTGTTACCCTGTTTCTCACAACAATTCTCCAAAGTGAACACCTGATTCGCACATCCTCTGACACTCCTGGCGATGCATTTTACAACCTGTCTGATGTTCTCTGTACACCACCACCCTCAGTCACTACTCTCCCATACAACTCCTAAAGTACACTCAACAATCTTGTACCTCGTGTAATTCACTTTTGTTCCTCTTGCTCATTATATTACTTATTCCTCAGGAGTCACTTCTGTATTCAAGAGCTCCCACAGCGCCTAGGAAGTCGGACACGTCCCTTGGATGGGGCCGCAGGTCGTAAAGTTAAATGATGATTGTGTGTCTATGTGGGAACACTGCGTGACAACCATACGGTAAGTGTGCGATTTCTTCATTATGGTAGGTGCATCATAGGCATGACTAGGCTCGAGATACGTCGGAGTGATGTTTGTAGTGTTGTAGGGTTGGCGACTTTCAGAGTGTAGACGAGAAAGTATCCTCCTCCTCCAGAGAATTTCTACATTTGAGTGTCACATCTCTGACATCATATATCTCGTTCATTGTCTTCATTGATCAACATGACAGTATATACCACTATAGTGATAACATATTCCACGAGAAGTAACTTCAGTGCCCGTTACATCAGTCCAGCACGTTGAATGCATAAGTCACTCCTTCAGTACCAACACTCAATCGATTCTGTCGTATGACTTTAAACCGTTTGTTCCACGCGTGAGCTACCAGTAAAAGAAAATTAATTTTAAAGTCGAGAAATTGAATGGTTATAGTAGTTGAAGATGATGGAAGTGGAGGTCTTATGTACTGTATTTGTGCTCGTCCGCTAATTTTCCTCCACTACAGACATGTTTTATGCGAGTTTGACGTGCATGTTAGGAGTTCTAGATTATTGCCATTACAGCAGATGATGGCTAGTAAATCAAACTGCGCACGCAGTTTACACGAACTTTAATGCGTTGGATGTCATCACATGGTCTCTCATTACACGATAACGTTCAAAGAATTCTAGAGAACATTTGCATCAGCGAAAGACTTTAGTATGGAACAAAGTCTTCATTATATCAAGAGGAGAAGTTCATCACCTAAAACCAGATGTTGTGCAACTTCGTAATAACCTCTGGTCATCATTTTGACCTGGACACCTGGCTGTACCTAATTTTTCTTTTCCAGCAATTTTCAGAACCGGTTTACCGTGAATTTTTAAAATCAACAGTGCTGTTTGGCATAGACTCGTGTATGTTTGGTGTAGACTCGTATCTGTTGCAATATATCTACTTTTTTTAGTTGTACAAAATACACGATAATCGCCAAACCACTAGATCTTAAGAAGCACACTTGAATGCTATATATTCCAGAGAAAAAGTATGAACTGATTTTATTGTATTACCTCAGGACATCTTTTCATCAAGCTCCTGTTCTTGTACGGTTGTGACGCAACATCCAGTAGAAGGTTAATGAACTCCTGTGGAGTAATGATACAACCTTACAGAAGGTGACTTTTCTCTCGTGGCTTTGACTAGAGTAGACGAAATTTTCTAGAACGCCAATCTTTATAAAGTTAACCCAACCAGGAAAAACAAAAGTTCGTTTTTCGATCATGATGGTCAAATTTGGTTTATTTTTCTCCAAAATCAGTTTTTTTTTTTCTTAGACTCAAGCCTTTAATGCAGTCGTATGGAAGAAGTAATAAGCAAACAAGGACAAGGCAACACTACATGACACTACACAATCCCTGCTAGGTATAATTTACATTTTTACATAAGTCATAAAGTTGCAAAAGTCGTAGATCATAAAAAAAAAAAATGAGTGGCACGCAGATTTGCATGGCACAGGGGTCGTGCAACCCGACCTCGTAAGATACTTGAGGGGATTTTTTCTTAGAGTGGGAAGGATTTACGGCTCCAAAATCATGCTCATGATTGCACGTGATGTCTTCTTTTATGGGCACATTATTGACGTAATAAGTCAAGGCGCCGCACATATTTTACTCGGTCCCTTCGGGAAGTAGATTGAACTTCAGGGCAAGGCTACAGGCAGCGAGGGAGATGAGGGGTGTCGAGTGTCTCACAATGGCGGGGCAGATTATCAGGGCACAAGGGCGGCCGACAGGTCCAGGATGCGACGGTGTTAAGGTTAGATCCTGGAGGACGCGACAGACGACGGGAAATGGGTCTCGGGTTTCAAGGCTGGGGGACGAGTGCGCGCGTCCTCTCGCTACCACCCACAAGATTGAATATCATTCCCGTATCTTGTATGGATGTTTAGAATGGCTAATGGCATGAGGAAGAGACTTGGTCGAGGTGGTGGTGCTGCGAAGGGTGAGCAGTGCCAACCCAGCCGAGCATCAACGCCGGGTCACCGTGTCCGCCCTCTTGAGTCACGCACGCCCAGCTAATGGAAGGTTAGGAAACCCGAGACGGCATGGGGGCCACGAATTACCCGGTCCTTTGGGAAGCAGAGAGTCCCGTTGTGAATTTTATCGGCAGAATGAATTGTCAATTTGGTGTGGCGACGTATTTGTATTTCTAGCTTCCTCTTCTGAAGACTGTTAGCGCCATGGCACATTAATTATCATATATAATATATTCATTTATATATTTAATTTGCTTTGTCGCTGTCTCCCGCTTTAGCGAGGTAGCGCAAGGAAACAGACTAAAGAATGGCCCAACCCACCCACATGCACATGTATATACATACACGTCCACACACGCAAATATACATACCTGTACATCTCAACGTATACATATATATACACACGCAGACATATACATATATACACATGTACATAATTCATACTGGCTGCCTTTATTCATTCCCATCGCCACCCCGCCACACATGAAATAAAAACCCCCTCCGCCCTCATGTGTGCGAGGTAGCGCTAGGAAAAGACAACAAAGGCCACGTTCGTTCACACTCAGTCTCTAGCTGTCATGTAATAATGCTCCGAAACCACAGCTCCCTTTCCACATCTAGGCCCCACAGAACTTTCCATGGTTTACCCTAGACGCTTCACATACCCTGGTTCAATCCATTGACAGCACGTCGACCCCGGTATACCACATCGTTCCAATTCACTCTGTTCCTTGCACGCCTCTCACCCTCCTGCATGTTCAGGGCCCGATCACTCAAAATCTTTTTCACTCCATCTTTCCACCTCTAATTTGGTCTCCCACTTCTCATTCCCTCCACCTCTGACACATATATCCTCTTGGTCAATCTTTCCTCACTCATTCTCTCCATGTGATCAAACCATTTCAAAACACCCTCTTCTACTCTCTCAACCACACTCTTTTTATTACCATACATATCTTACCCTGTTATTACTTACTCGATCAAACCACCTCACACCACAGATTGTCCTCAGATATTTCCAGCGCATCCACCCTCCTCCGAACAACACTATCTATAGCCCACGCCTCGCAACCGTATAACATTGTTGGAACCACTATTCCTGCAAACATATCCATTTTTGCTTTCCGAGATAATGTTCTCGACTTCCACACATTCTTCAACGCTCCCAGAACTTTCGCCCCCTACCCCACCCTATGATTCACTTCCGCTTCCATGGTTCCATCCGCTGCCAAATCCAGTCCCAGATATCTAAAACACTTCACTTCCTCCAGTTTTTCTCCATTCAAACTTACCTCCCAATTGACTTGTCCCTCAACCCTTCTGTGCCTAATACCTTATTCACATTCAGGTTCTTTCTTTCACACTTTATATATATATATATTATTTATATTTATTATACTTTGTCGCTGTCTCCCGCGTTTGCGAGGTAGCGCAAGGAAACAGACGAAAGAAGTGGCCCAACCCACCCCCATACACATGTATATACATACGTCCACACACGCAAATATACATACCTACACAGCTTTCCATGGTTTACCCCAGACGCTTCACATGCCTTTATTCAATCCACTGACAGCACGTCAACCCCGGTATACCACATCGCTCCAATTCACTCTATTCCTTGCCCTCCTTTCACCCTCCTGCATGTTCAGGCCCCGATCACACAAAATCTTTTTCACTCCATCTTTCCACCTCCAATTTGGTCTCCCTCTTCTCCTCGTTCCCTCCACCTTCGACACATATATCCTCTTGGTCAATCTTTCCTCACTCATTCTCTCCATGTGCCCAAACCACTTCAAAACACCCTCTTCTGCTCTCTCAACCACGCTCTTTTTATTTCCACACATCTCTCTTACCCTTACGTTACTCACTCGATCAAACCACCTCACACCACACATTGTCCTCAAACATCTCATTTCCAGCACATCCATCCTCCTGCGCACAACTCTATCCATAGCCCACGCCTCGCAACCATACAACATTGTTGGAACCACTATTCCCTCAAACATACCCATTTTTGCTTTCCGAGATAATGTTCTCGACTTCCACACATTCTTCAAGGCCCCCAGAATTTTCGCCCCCTCCCCCACCCTATGATCCACTTCCGCTTCCATGGTTCCATCCGCTGCCAGATCCACTCCCAGATATCTAAAACACTTCACTTCCTCCAGTTTTTCTCCATTCAAACTCACCTCCCAATTGACTTGACCCTCAACCCTACTGTACCTAATAACCTTGCTCTTATTCACATTTACTCTTAACTTTCTTCTTCCACACACTTTACCAAACTCAGTCACCAGCTTCTGCAGTTTCTCACATGAATCAGCCACCAGCGCTGTATCATCAGCGAACAACAACTGACTCACTTCCCAAGCTCTCTCATCCCCAACAGACTTCATACTTGCCCCTCTTTCCAAAACTCTTGCATTCACCTCCCTAACAACCCCATCCATAAACAAATTAAACAACCATGGAGACATCACACACCCCTGCCGCAAACCTACATTCACTGAGAACCAATCACTTTCCTCTCTTCCTACACGTACACATGCCTTACATCCTCGTTAAAAACTTTTCACTGCTTCTAACAACTTGCCTCCCACACCATATATTCTTAATACCTTCCACAGAGCATCTCTATCAACTCTATCATATGCCTTCTGCAGATCCATAAATGCTACATACAAATCCATTTGCTTTTCTAAGTATTTCTCACATACATTCTTCAAAGCAAACACCTGATCCACACATCCTCTACCACTTCTGAAACCACACTGCTCTTCCCCAATCTGATGCTCTGTACATGCCTTCACCCTCTCAATCAATACCCTCCCATATAATTTACCAGGAATACTCAACAAACTTATACCTCTGTAATTTGAGCACTCACTCTTATCCCCTTTGCCTTTGTACAATGGCACTATGCACGCATTCCGCCAATCCTCAGGCACCTCACCATGAGTCATACATACATTAAATAACCTTACCAACCAGTCAACAATACAGTCACCCCCTTTTTTAATAAATTCCACTGCAATACCATCCAAACCTGCTGCCTTGCCGGCTTTCATCTTCCGTAAAGCTTTCACTACCTCTTCTCTGTTTACCAAATCATTTTCCCTAACCCTCTCACTTTGCACACCACCTCGACCAAAACACCCTATATCTGCCACTCTATCATCAAACACATTCAACAAACCTTCAAAATACTCACTCCATCTCCTTCTCACATCACCACTACTTTATCACCCCCCCATTTATATATATATATATATATATATATATATATATATATATATATATATATATATATATATATATATATATATATGTTGAATGTGTTTGATGATAGAGTGGCAGATATAGGGTGTTTTGGTCGATGTGGTGTGCAAAGTGAGAGGGTTAGGGAAGATGATTTGGTAAACAGAGAAGAGGTAGTAAAAGCTTTGCGGAAGATGAAAGCCGGCAAGGCAGCAGGTTTGGATGGTATTGCAGTGGAATTTATTAAAAAAGGGGGTGACTGTATTGTTGACTGGTTGGTAAGGTTATTTAATGTATGTATGACTCATGGTGAGGTGCCTGAGGATTGGCGGAATGCGTGCATAGTGCCATTGTACAAAGGCAAAGGGGATAAGAGTGAGTGCTCAAATTACAGAGGTATAAGTTTGTTGAGTATTCCTGGTAAATTATATGGGAGGATATTGACTGAGAGGGTGAAGGCATGTACAGAGCATCAGATTGGGGAAGAGCAGTGTGGTTTCAGAAGTGGTAGAGGATGTGTGGATCAGGTGTTTGCTTTGAAGAATGTATGTGAGAAATACTTAGAAAAGCAAATGGATTTGTATGTAGCATTTATGGATCTGGAGTAGGCATATGATAGAGTTGATAGAGATGCTCTGTGGAAGGTATTAAGAATATATGGTGTGGGAGGCAAGTTGTTAGAAGCAGTGAAAAGTTTTTATCGAGGATGTAAGGCATGTGTACGTGTAGGAAGAGAGGAAAGTGATTGGTTCTCAGTGAATGTAGGTTTGCGGCAGGGGTGTGTGATGTCTCCATGGTTGTTTAATTTGTTTATGGATGGGGTTGTTAGGGAGGTGAATGCAAGAGTTTTGGAAAGAGGGGCAAGTATGAAGTCTGTTGGGGATGAGAGAGCTTGGGAAGTGAGTCAGTTGTTGTTCGCTGATGATACAGCGCTGGTGGCTGATTCATGTGAGAAACTGCAGAAGCTGGTGACTGAGTTTGGTAAAGTGTGTGAAAGAAGAAAGTTAAGAGTAAATGTGAATAAGAGCAAGGTTATTAGGTACAGTAGGGTTGAGGGTCAAGTCAATTGGGAGGTGAGTTTGAATGGAGAAAAACTGGAGGAAGTGAAGTGTTTTAGATATCTGGGAGTGGATCTGGCAGCGGATGGAACCATGGAAGCGGAAGTGGATCATAGGGAGGGGGAGGGGGCGAAAATTCTGGGAGCCTTGAAGAATGTGTGGAAGTCGAGAACATTATCTCGGAAAGCAAAAATGGGTATGTTTGAAGGAATAGTGGTTCCAAAAATGTTGTATGGTTGCGAGACGTGGGCTATGGATAGAGTTGTGCGCAGGAGGATGGATGTGCTGGAAATGAGATGTTTGAGGACAATATGTGGTGTGAGGTGGTTTGATCGAGTAAGTAACGTAAGGGTAAGAGAGAGGTGTGGAAATAAAAAAGAGCGTGGTTGAGAGAGCAGAAGAGGGTGTTTTGAAATGGTTCGGGCACATGGAGAGAATGAGTGAGGAAAGATTGACCAAGAGAATATATGTGTCGGAGGTGGAGGGAACGAGGAGAAGAGGGAGACCAAATTGGAGGTGGAAAGATGGAGTGAAAAAGATTTTGTGTGATCGGGGCCTGAACATGCAGGAGGGTGAAAGGAGGGCAAGGAATAGAGTGAATTGGAGCGATGTGGTATACCGGGGTTGACGTGCTGTCAGTGGATTGAATCAAGGCATGTGAAGCGTCTGGGGTAAACCATGGAAAGCTGTGTAGGTATGTATATTTGCGTGTGTGGACGTGTGTATATACATGTGTATGGGGGTGGGTTGGGCCATTTCTTTCGTCTGTTTCCTTGCGCTACCTCGCAAACGCGGGAGACAGCGACAAAGCAAAAAAGAAAAAAAATTTATATATATATATAATATATATATATATATATATATATATAATATAACGCTGGGTGTTTCTCACATACATTCTTCAAAGCAAACATACATATATATATGTATATATATATATGTACATGTGAACAATGTGGGAAATGGTTTAGAAAACTGAAGCTTCTAGCTTGAAATGAAATGAAAAATGAATGTCACATAATGGTTCAACCTCTGGCTATGGAAAAGGGAAATGTATAATTTATTTACACAAACGTCAATAGTAGTTTTCATCAATTTAACCACTGTATCATACTGCCTGGTCCACTTCTCTTATCATGAAACAGGAATATTGGCTTATGATGTTTCTCAATTGTCTTCATTACACAAAGTAATGGGTATGTTTGAAGGAATGGTGGTTCCAACAATGTTGTATGGTTGCGAGGCATGGGCTATGGATAGTTGTGCGCAGGAGGGTGGATGTGCTGGAAATGAGATGTTTGAGGACAATGTGTGGTGTGAGGTGGTTTGATCGAGTAAGTAATGTAAGGGTAAGAGAGATGTGTGGAAATAAAAAGAGTGTGGTTGAGAGAGCAGAAGAGGGTGTTTTGAAATGGTTTCTTCACATGGAGAGAATGAGTGAGGAAAGATTGACCAAGAGGATATATGTGTCAGAGGTGGAGGGAACGAGAAGTGGGAGACCAAATTGGAGGTGGAAAGATGGAGTGAAAAAGATTTTGAGTGATCGGGGCCTGAACATGCAGGAGGGTGAAAGGCGTGCAAGAAGTACAGTGAATTGGAACGATGTGGTATACCGGGGTCGACGTGCTGTCAGTGGATTGAATCAGGGCATGTGAAGCGTCTGGTGTAAACAATTGAAAGCTGTGTAGGTATGTGTATTTGCATGTGTGGACGTATGTATATACATGTGTATGGGGGTGGGTTGGGCCATTTCTTTCGTCTGTTTCTTTGTGCTACCTCGCAAACGCGGGAGACAGCGACAAAGCAAAAAAAAAAAAAAAAAAAAAAAAAAAAATATATATATATATATATATATATATATATATATATATATATATATATATATATATATATCGTGTTTCATATTCCCCGTGGAATCTTAGGAATATATATATATATATATATATATATATATATATATATATATATATATATATATATATATATATATATATATATATCCCTAGGGATAGGGGATTAAGAATAGTTCCCACGTATTCCCTGCGTGTCGTAGAAGGCGACTAAAAGGGGAGGGAGCGGGGGGCTAGAAATCCTCCCCTCTCGTTTTTTTTTTCATTTTCCAAAAGAAGGAACAGAGGGGGCCAGGTGAGGATATTCCAAAAAAGGCCCAGTCCTCTGTTCTTAACGCTACCTCGCTAACGCGGGAAATGGCGAATAGTTTAAAAGAAAAGAAAGAAATATATATATATATATATATATATATATAATCATAGAAACCGCCGAGGAAAGGAGAAAACACAAGAATTCTGAGCGCTTTCGTGTATTAGCACATCTCTAGAGGACAAACTAGATCCATTTATTGTAAAAGAAAGTGGTAAAAGTTTTATGAACTGTTTTTGAGTATGTCATACACTGCAAGTTAACCTTCTTTCCGTTTTTACCTGAGTGAGGTCATTCGGGAAATGTCAGGTCATGGTCAGTTAGAGGGTGGGTCACGCAGAACCTGGTACCAACCTCGCCATTCACTAATTACATGGCTACATGACACCATTCTAGGTTCCCTCCTGCTCTGTACACATAATCTCTCGTTTCTATTTTGTAACTAGTTCTCTGAAGATGTAATGTAAGAAAGCGCTCAGGATTCCCATGTTTCCTTCTTTTAGTGGTATTTCTGCATTTAAGAAGTCGCGCTTTTGTTGTAAATTTCTGCGCGCGCGCACACACACACACACACACACACACACACACACTAACACACACACACACACTTAAAAGTAATGCTTCTATAATAAGATTTGAACAAGCAAAGCTAAGATGGAACATCTGGAGAAAATGGACGGAGAAAGAAAACTAGAATAGTATTTCATAGGGTTCTGGTTGGTCTGTGGTTAGGATTTTCTTAAATTCTTTTGGAGTGACCTCAAGATGACATTGATGCAGCAGATTATTCTTATACCTCGTCAGAACCAGAATGTTAAACCAGACACTAATTCCATATGACCGTGTGTTAACATTCCTCATCTTCGAGAGAAAACCAATTATGAATTATAATGGCACAAATAAGGTGCTTTGCCTCACGATCTGGGGAAACTCTTCACCGATGCTTCGCTGCAGTACTCACCCTCTTCCTCGAATATGATCAGTAAAAAAAGAATTAACAATCACGTATCAAATTTTAATCATGACTGATCAACACTTCAGGTGTTTCAGATTAAACTAAGAAAGTATAATCAGGTACTTGAATCATTCACTTAAGGATACCACATGCAGAAAAGGAATATGTTTGTTTCGTGAGACACAAACCTAGAAGTCGAAAGAAACGAGATAACGAGATTTTACCGAGATAACGTCACAGCGACACAGACATGTACATGCTCTTGTTGGGTCACATCCAACTTTTCAAAATTTCTCGTGAAAATTATCAAAGTTGTCAAACTCGTATGAGTCTGGCTGAGGAAGAATGGTGTCTGGAGTGTCAGTGTGATCAGATCCTTCCCTAAATCTTACAGCAAGAGTTGGGGTTCAGCTGTTGCTGCTGCTTCGTTTATCTGGGATGCATTAAACGGCTTAATAGGATCCAGATCTAGATGACGAGATCCTACGATTAGATCTCTAAAGCGGTGATTGCAGTAGTCGATTTTAATGACGCATTAATAACCCTAGCAATACGTGGGAAAAGTTAAGTACTATCTTACGATGTTTATTGTATGTACAATATTCTTAGTATCATCAGTATGTATTTTCATATGTTTTCAATCTAATGTGATCAGAACTATGATATAGTGCAACTAACCGTTGATCTAGCTTGAGCCAAACGTCATCGTTCAGTTAATCTAATCTAAGCAGAATATTGTAAGTGTAACCTCGTCCTGATTCAGCTGGATGCGAACTTAACATGTCTCGCTTCATTTCAAAACACTGCTCCTAATTAGATTAGAATATGTACAACCCACTGTTGACTTGGCAAGTTCCAAACGTCATGCATTCCGCTTTTCTTCAAAACGCTGCTCTCAATCATTTATTCTAGTATCTTGTACACAAAGCACATTTAGCGAGCTATGAACAGTTCTCTCCACCGTCCTCGCATGTTATTAAATGTAGAAGGCAGGAAGCAGTGGTAGAGAGACTCATTGGGGTTATAGGGGCAAGGTGGACCTACTTATATGTGTAGAATTCGACTACCAAAGACTAATTGCAGGTCTTCAGCCACCACATCCGTCTCGTGGGCCCTGCAGTGTTGGTCGAGTGCTGTAATTTGTACCTAGCATTAGGGTTCTGCTAAGGTGACATTATGTGGTTTCGGAGCTTTGTTCTGTCTCCCCCTACCATGTGTGACCACCCGACTGTTTCGTCCTGGACTGTATTTATCTCCCTTTACGTGTGCTCTGTTGCCAGCGCTTCCTGGGCAAATTATCGGTAGCGAGGGGGTGATTATAAGCCTGCCCGGAGCTTATTCATAAGTTTTGTGACATAACACAAGTTTAATTGAGACTTACCAAGTCGACGTTAAACAGTTGGCAAAGTTGATAAAGGTGCATTGTGGAAGGTGTAACGAATTTAGGGTGTGAAAGGAAAGCGTCTGTAATCAGCGAGTTTTTATGATGAGTAAGATGTATGTACAGTAGGGATAGAGGAGGATGAGTTGTTTCAACTGAAGGTGGGTGTACGTCTTGGGCATTTGCTGTCACCATGACTTTTATCTGCCTATAGATGGGGTGGTGATGGAGGTTAACGAGAGGATTTTATAGACGAGGTGTTTACTACGATGGAGATGGTAAGGCCTACTGGTGCTGTTTGCAGATGACACAGCTCTAGTGGTAGACTCGAGTGAGAAACTGCAGAAGCTGCTATGCGAGTATGGGATGTGTGTGAAAGAAGGTTCTTACTGTGAATAAACCTATGAGATTAAGAAAGGAGTTTGGTGTGAGTTTGAGCTTAAAAAGCAGAAAACCATGATCTGGAGTGTTTTAGATACCTGAGAGTGGACATAGCAACGAATGGAACCACTGGAGCTGAAATGAGCAATGGGATGGTTAAGGGTGGAAGGTCCTTGGATGCACTGGGAAGTATGTTGAATGAGGGGTCAATGTTTGCCGGGGAAAAATGGGTGTGTTTGAGGGTGTAGTGTTCCTAACGATGCTGTATGGGTGCGAATTGTAGTAAGCCCTAATAAATGAGAAAGAGCGGTAGAAGGTAGATGTGATGGAAGTGACATGTTTGAGAACTTGTGTGGTTTGAGCAATGACAGATTGAGAGAGAGGTGTGGTGGTAAGTTGAATATGATTCATGTGGATGTATGGAGAAGAGGAGTGAAAGAGACGGACTAAAAAAATGTCAGTAGTGGAAAGGGGAGACCGGAAAGGATATAGAAGGGTGAAAAGAGACTTTAGATTATCGGGGTATGAGCCTACAGCAAGATGAGATGTGCACATGGGTTGTAGCAAATTGGAACGATGTGGTATACAGGTGGAAATGTGTTGTCAATGGACTGAACTGGGCATATGTGGAGGTAAGGTGAAACCATGGAAACGTCCGTGGGGCTTGGTTGTGAACAGGGGTTTCTGGTGCATTATTCGTGACAGCTAAGTATGTTTGTGAGTATATGACACTGCTCTTAATTCTCTTCACGGCGCTACCGCGCTACTTGTAGAAATTGTGAACTAATCCGTATTATACACTATGCTTAAGAATCATGCTGGAGATTTACCAAACACAGGGATCAGTGAACCATATAAGGGGCACTTTATCCTTAGGCTGGATGTCCGTCACTATATGCATACTTCATACCAACGCGCGGTACCTAACAGCATGATCGAAAAAGGTCAAACTTTAGAATGAATTAGAGATTATATTCATGGTTGCCACGGGACGCGCATTAAGATTTTGAACTAAATCGAAAGAATCGTTGACTGAAATTTTGAATTTCTTTGGTCGCGTCTTGAAGTGGAAAATGCCACAGTCCAGTTGCTCACAGGAGAACAACTAACACAAGCCAAGTTGAGGCCGCAGATGTGATGTCCTGTTGCTTGAGTCAAGCGCCGTGCAAATGTAGCACAAACACCAAGCACAGAGAGCTCGGGTGTGCTTGGTGAAATGCGAGAAGCACTGGAGCTTGGTGTGTGTGTGTGTGTGTGTGTGTGTATGTGTCGGTCTAGTTTCATGCGCATTTTTCTGGCAACACAATACTTTAATCATGACCAGGAATCATTTATCAAGCAGAACTTTTAAGACTATGAATCAGAACCGGTCAGGTCAAGGCGTTCAATCCTTGTTTTGTACCTTTAGTCGTTGTTGGCTCTCTGGTGATTATCTTCGAAAGGAAAAAGAATCTAGATAACCACTGAAGTTGATGAACTTTCCTTAATGTGCGGAGAAGGTCCGCAAGGCCTTGAACGCAAGATATATAAGGATGAATTTTGAAAACAATCTGCACCATGAGGACGTTGATATGAACATTAATGAACAGGTTCGTTGAGTTAATGGTGGGAAGGCAATATCCTGAAAGGACTGCGTTATGAACAAGGAGGACATTAGAACACACTGTAGTCACTTGCTCTACTTGAACTGTGAATCCGATCACACAAACCCAAAACAGATGTCAAGGACTCCTTTCTCTTTCTGGCAAGTGTGGATGGGGGTTTGGGGTGATGGGAGGGGGAAGGAGCCGAGTGTGAGGAGGGTTGAAGGATATGGGTGAAGGTTCGGTGGATGGGATGGGGGGCAAGCAGTAAGTTGTATGCTGTAGGTGTCATGTATTGCTTAAGGAAATCAAGTATTAATTGGTAATTGAAGGGATAATTGTTATAGAAAATATGGGTTAGCACTTGTATTAAAGGTATGATTACCGCCATCAATCTTAAGTCTGAAAAGTCCTCTTAACGAGCCATAACTCAACAGGTAGACATATCGTTTACTGTGACCATGTGAATCGGAAGATTGGGAGGTGAGCGGGAATTTCAACACTGGTAACGTACTAATAACGTGAAAGGAAACGTGTCACCATTGTGACGATGTTTCAAAACCTCGTATAACGAAAATATCTTGTGCATTATTATGGTTTTATTCAGTTGACTCGGAGGAGAACCTGACCCCGAGGTCGACACGGGGATCTTGTGAGCGGTGCGGGGTAACAAGATTTACAAATGCTGCCGCGATTCGTGACGATCTTGCGACTGCAGGAACTGCTCGAGGACGCTTGCATGATGCGGGTAGCCACAACAGGATTCCCAGTGATGGTTGGCTGGTGGTTTGGGCTCTAGGCCTAAAGCAGTTGCCAGGGTGATGATTAAGGCCGTCAGCGTCACGCTAAATCCACCATCCGAAACATTCTTTTAATACTTTCATCAGGTGTTGAAGATAATTCTAAGGCTACAGTCACTCTTATGTACGTGGAACTGCTGACGGAGGTACACGGTGATGGTAAACTCACCCTCGGTCTTCATGCGAAAGAAGGATAACAATTCTGGTACATGCCTATGCCCAGCGACGAGTTGTTTTCTCGACGAATCGCGGCAGAATACATTTTACAGAGGACGAATGTCACGAGGTAATGTATTGAGAGCATTTCATCCCGAACCACAGTAATCAAATTAGCATGTTATACAAATTGCAAATCATAGGCTTCATCTCTTATTAAACATATTACACTGTTGGGTTGAATATCCAATGACATAAAATCAAAAATATTAAAAAACCCGGGTATCAAGTTAGGAAGTCCACAGATGTAATAAGCAGTGAAACTGACAGTGACCACTTTCCATCGGCAGGTATGACGGTGATGGTATGTACGAGGAGGAGTGGAAAAACAGCATCGCTTGTAACGTGTAGGGGAGGAGGCCCGCGCATGGACGATATCCAAGCTGAAGGAAGGTTCCATGCGCAGTGATACTTCTGTATTGTGCAGGACTATTTCTTTCCCGTCATACATGAAAGAAACTTCCTCTTCCTCCCCCATTCTGTTTATCCACGACCTCTGTCCCATCTATACGGGCAGCATTGTCCAGCCGTGGTTTGCTGGCCGGGAAAATCTACAGCTGCTGCAATGGCTAAAAAGTAAGGGGACAGATATTAACACATGGGAGCTGGCTAGGGAAAGGACATCTGCCTAGTTATTCGCCCACACAAAAGCGGAGTGGGAGCAGTTGCACGCTGAGCCTAAGATCGTCTGCTAACCGTCCACCTCAGTGCTTGACAACCCGCGTGTTGGTCATCGAAGATGGTGATGTTGGCTGGACGCCGTCCTGAATCAAGAGAGCTGATGATATTTTTGTGAATAAAATAATGTGTCCGAAGCACTTTTTTTAATCTCAATTATCTCATGAATATATCAATTTTCAGCAGTAGACGCCAATCATAGATATCACTTAACTGCATAAAACGTATCGCTCAGGTATATTCCAAAGCACGAAATATTTCACATTGTATAAACATTCGTCGAGCGTAATGCTTAGTGACTATATACTGTAACTAATTAAATTTTGAATTTGCATATTTCTGAAGATGTCAGACATTTGATGTGAATTTACATGAGAACATTTACTTAAATCCACAACACTGTGTAGTGGTGGTGATAATGGGTAAGTATTGAGGGCGTGGGTGTGTGTGGAGAGTGGAACACTGTTACGTCCCGTTACTAGCTTACCTTTAGAATGATCACACTGGTTTGAATGAACGGCGCTAATCTTATAGATTTAATACAGGTGCAAACCTACGTTCATCAACCATAATAACTCCTATCATCAATCCATGCATAATTTGCTTGATTAATGACAACACCACACAAATTAGATCGTCCCCCACCCCCTTGCATGCCTAACCCTAACTTCTAACCCTCCTCTCCCTTGCCTTGTACCCCAACATTCACAGTGTAACAAATGAATTTTTGGCTAATGGTTCAGATTCAAGTGTTAAGGTTCACGGAGAACGGGTGGCTGTAGTGCGCGGAGATGTCCCAAGCTATGCGTACCTTTCCCATACAATGTGGTGAGTAATGCTGAGAGAGAACGGATCATTGATGGGTAATGTAAGGCCGAGCAGAAAGGGGAAAAATACGTTGGAAACTGTTAATATACGAGTCGAAACTGAAATAAAACTTGAAAAAAAAAATGTTTCAACACTCGTGTTACCCCGTCTCTTAACCTTGTATATATATATGCATCGCGAGTTTTATTCCCAGACTAACCTAGCCAGGAGAGAGGGTGGGTGTGTGTGTGTCTGTACGTCTGTTGAGCCTGTGGAGCGAAAAGTTCGGCCTTCCCTCCTCCTGCGCCTTGATCACCCAGGTGCTCACCTGACCGGTTTTCGGAAGCAACTTCCACCACGCTCGGGTGGGTAAGGGGGAGCTGAATGTGTAATAATAGATATGTCAGCTGACCAGCTAGTCAGAGACAATGCTCGGAAGCCAGCAACTTCTCTTGTCTTTACAGTACAAAAAGTACTGAATGAAATAACTGGCTTTTGAAGCATCTATATATGCCAAGTACTGAATGAAATAACCGGCTTTTGAAGCATCTGTATATGCCAGTCTCGGTATGCAAGTTCAGCGGAGCTTCGAAATAGCTTTAGTTTACCCATCTTGCCACATGCATGCATCCCTGTGTACTGCGATATACCCACATATGCGTTGTTTGAAGTGCTACACACACTGGGATAAACAAGAATGTGTCTTTGACGTAAAATTGCTCTGCGAATTTGATAAATCGTAACCGGAATTCCTCGTGCTCTATTTTTTAGTTTATTTTCAGATTCAGATAATGAATATTGTTCTGAGGATCAAGTGTTTAAGTTTCTGTGTTGTGTGTATGGTGGATACAACGTAATATAATATGTAAGGATGGATGAACATATAAAATCCTTATTCCACTTGATCAATATAAATTGACTCGATGTCTACTCCTATAAGAAATCTACCTTTCGCATGGACGCATGATATGCATTCGTTGGGCTTGGAAGAGGGCTACGGGATGGCCCTGGGAAATACAGAGAGGCTTTACGGGGAGATAAAATTCGTAAACTTCTGTTTCTTCCGTTTAGCGTGTCACAAAGAAATGGTGTGAATTGATAGTTTGCAAAGCATTTCAAGAACTAACACGTTTAGATGTTGCTTCATCATTGTGCTGGCTTTCTGGTAGTCGATATGGCACGGAAAACTAAATGAATTTATCATGGCCCTTTCTTATACGCTATATATATATATATATATATATATATATATATATATATATATATATATATATATATATATATATACATAATTTTCTTTTAAACTATTCGCCATTTCCCGCGTTAGCAAGGTAGCGCTAAGAACAGAGGACTGGGCCTTTAAGGGAATATTCTCACCTGGTCCCCTTCTCTGTTCCTTCTTTTGGAAAAAAAAAAAAAAACGAGAGGGGAGGATTTCCAGCCTCCCGCTCCCTTCCCTTTTAGTCGCCTTCTACGACACGCAGGGAATACGTGGGAAGTATTCTTTCTCCCCTATCCCCAGGGATATATATATATATATATATATATATATATATATATATATATATATATAATATCAAAGATTTAACCAGATGTTCGTCTTAACATTGTCAAAACTATAGTATATAGAGTGTATAGAGAAGGTTCAGTGAGGTGGGGGGGGGGTCAACAAAGATAAAGAAAACAGCAATTCGAGGTGAGGAGTGCCTTTCTTAGAAAGGGAGAAGAGTGAGGGGTGATCTTATCACAACTAGCAAGTTTTTAAACCAAGTTGATGATATAGACAGAGTTCAGTTATTCGAAAGATTCAGGGACTTTAAGAACCATAGAAAAATAAAGCAATTAGAAAAGTATTTTTATATTAATGACGGAGGAATGGAATAAACTGAATAGGGAAACTAAAGCAGCCATCTTACGGAAGTTTCAAAAAGTTGTTTGAGAGTAGGGAAGGATCAAGAGATCGAGCCTCACAAGAGATGAGTACCCCTCTCCCCTCGCAATAAAAATAGGTAACTGCACACATTCAAGTATCAAGTAAAGACTAGTTGCATATGAATCATCCTGCCTACCGTCTAAAATTTTGACATCGATTATAAACTTGTAAAAAGTATTGCACATGGATGTGTTTAACAGTTACGTCGTTAGAGAAGAGACTAACACAGAAGAGGAGGAAAAGGAGCAGCAGGAGAACAGTGGAGTGAGAAGAAAGGGAGTTAGCAAGAAGGGGAAAAAGAATAGGAATGAGAAAGGAGGGAAAATTATAGGAGAACTGGAAAAGGAGATAAAATTTGATTTGGGGAGGCAATTGAAAAAAGGTGAGATGTGAAAGAGGAAAAGAGGAGGAGGGACACAAGTAAAGTGGAGGAAAATGGGGAAAAAAGATGAAAATTTAGGGAAAGACTACTAAAAAAAAATGAGAGAGGAAGGAGAGGGCAGAACCGATGGAGAAATTGAGAAGGTCGGCATCGAAGAGGTAAGATACCGCTGTCGATACAGTGTGGAAACATACGGAGAAAATTTACAAGATTTTCATTCGCTCGGAACCAATATTAACTTGATTGGGCAGACATAATATTCCCACAAGCAGTGCACGGCAGAAATATATATATATATATATATATATATATATATATATATATATATATATATATATATATATATATAAAATTTCTCTCTTTTGTCTCCCCTGATGATGTGATTATTACACGAAAGTGCACTTAGGAACTTATCGTGTTTCATTTTCCCCCTGGACTCTTAGGAATATATATATATATATATATATATATATATATATATATATATATATATATATTTTTTTTTTTTTTTTTTTTTTTCATACTATTCGCTATTTCCCGCGATAGCGAGGTAGCGTTAAGAACAGAGGACTGGGCCTTTGAGGGAATATCCTCACCTGGACCTCTCCTCTGTTCCTTCTTTTGGAAAAAAAAAAAAAAAAAAAAAAAAACGAGAGGGGAGGATTTCCAGCCCCCCGCTCCCTTCCCTTTTAGTCGCCTTCTACGACACGCAGGGAATACGTGGGAAGTATTCTTTCTCCCCTATCCCCAGGGAAATATATATATATATATATATATATATATATATATATATATATATATATATATATATATATATATATATATGAGACGTATAATCCACCATCCCTTACGGTCTTAAACGCCCTAGTTCGTTTTTACAACAAGAATTAATTAAACCTAACAAAACCAGATTATACGTGTCCATTACCCTAATACTGGCTGGCGGATCTCATCAATCAAGGGTTGGATTCCCCGCGAGTGTAATCCCGCTAATGCTCGCTGGCCACCCGTGTCTATACACAGCCCACACCTAGCAAGTCTGCTTGCTTGCTGGATTGCTTACTTGCTGGATTATTGATTGCTAAACTGTTTACTTGATTATTTGCTTGTTTGCTCGCTTACTGGATTTACTATTTTATTCGCTTACTGGGTTGTTTACTTGCTTGATTATTTGCTTGTTTGCTGGATTGTTTAGTTATTTGCTCGCTTGCTGGATTTTTTTTACTTGCTTGCTTACTGGGTCATTTACTTGGTTATTTACTCGCTTGCTGGATTGTTTACTTGCTTGCTTGCTTACTGGGTCATTTACTTGGTTATTTACTCGCTTGCTGGATTGTTTTGTTGATTATTTGCTTGTTTGCCTACTTGATCGATTATTTACTTGTTTATTTGCTTGCTTTGCTCATTTGCCTGCTTGCTGGATTGTTTATTTATTTGCTCGCTTGCTGGACTGTTTACTTGATTATTTGCTTGCTTGCTGGATTTATTTATTTGCTTGCTTGCTGGATTGTTTACTTGATTATTTGTTTTCTTGCTTACTGGATCGTTCAAGTGATTATTTGCTCGCTTGCTGGATTGTTTACTTGCTTATTTGCTCGTTTGCTTGCCTGCTGGATTATTTACTCGCTTGTTTATTTGCCTGTTTCCTTGCTTCTGGTTGCATTGCATTTTCACTCTGGTTTGGTTTATTATTGCTTGCTTCTTGAATGGTTTTGCTCGCCAAGTGATTTGTTTGATAGCTAGCTAGTGGGACGGGCGAATGATCGGCTTGATGATTATCTAACTGACACGTTGGATGGTCTGGTGACTGGCAAACTGATTGGGTGATTGATAAACTGGGAAGCTGGCTGGTAAACTGGTTGGCTGGCTGGAACGCCCCCACGCTCTGTTCAACCCCTTTGTCTAAATAAGAAGCTTGTTGATTAGCTGACGTCTAACAGACTGGTTGGCTGGCTAACTTACTGGCTGGTTGGGTGACTGGTTGAAAAAACTGATTGGCTGGCCGGCTGACAGAATGTTTAACTGACTGGTTGGCTAGCTGACAGATTGTTAGGCTGGCTAGGTGACAGACTGACTGACAAATTGAATGGTTGGTGGACAGAGTGTTTGCCTGACGCGATGGCTGGATGAGAGCGAGTGAGTGACTGACATTCTGCCTGGCTAGCTGACTAACTGCCTTTTCGACTGATTGTTTAAATGAGTAACAGGGTAAATGTTGAGTTTAACGACGCGACGATTTTAATTGACGAAAACCATACCAATCGGTTTAAATAGATTACTACTCTTATTTGCGGAATTGAATACTTCTAATACACATTGAACTAACAGATAACATGAGAGGAAGCAGAGCATAGGAAATGATGGAAGAAGTAAGGTTAGATATCAAAACAAGCGAAAGACAGAACAAAGTGACAGAAACCTCACCTAAGTATGTCAATGCTATTGTCGTTTGATGTCCATTTGCTGAGGCTCTGTGCGTGTGTGTGTTCAGAGAGGGACTGTTTCGATGGTTCTCATCTGAAAATTTATAAATCTATTGAAGTATTTTTGTGGAAGTCCAAGAAAGTCTTCCCAAATATTGTTAAAAGAATAGTTTCTTGAACTTTCAGAGATGAACCTTTCAAAAATAAGAAATAATAATTGACCTCAAACGTACTTCGACTATTCTACTTGGAGAACATAAACTAGAATGCTTATATTTTTACATTCAATGATTAATATTAAGGTAAATCATGGCAACTATTTTCATAGGCTTTACTCATTTGATTTTTTCATTCTTTTTCATTATCCAATATTACGTTTTCCCTCGTCTTTAAGGCTCCCGCCATTTACCTACCATAGAACTGTTGAACTTGTTCCAAAGTCACTTCTGCAGGTGTTATCGTGTTCTACGAATTGTTAGAAAAAAGAAATCCGTTGATGTAATTTGCAAGTCGATAGTTCACACCGCCACAGATGTAGACATGATATATACCCGCTAACTGCTTGACCAGTTGGCTGTGTGTGTAACAGGCTGGGCGAGGCCGGCAAGGGTTCAATAGCATTAATATAGTTCAAGGGACTAAGTCCAGTGACCTACTTTAGCTGCGACTAACTCAGTTCCTACTTTTGGGAAGTGGTAATACAAGAGGAGAGGATTTCTAGCTGGGTGGTGGGCCTCCCCTTGCCCAATCACCACCCTAAGTCCTGCCCCTGATAGTCACCTTGTAAGACGCGCTGGATATACGTGGATAGAATTGTTTTACCTCAGTGATAAGCATTAATCACTGATCATTACATTTCTTCCATAATCTAAAATGATACGGAAAGGAAAAAAATGCCGTTTCTTTTGTGAATGAACAAATAGAAGAAAATTTGCTATACAATAGTAGTACAACACCCGACCTATATATATTATGTACATTAGAGAGAGAGAAAAAAAAAAGAAGGAAAAATCTGTTTAATAATACAGAGAGAAGCAACGCGACAAACTTCACCTGAGAACTAAGGGAACAACAGGAGGTTGTGGTGAAGCGCTGCTGAATAATATGGCACTAATATTTTGACCTCTGGCCTTGTAAACACAGCTGTTGACCTCGAGCGGGTCAGCGGAGGATGTAAACATATTATCTAGTAATGGACAGAGACCAAGATCTCCCAAGATAACGGAGGTGGATTTAATTTACGATTCATTATGAAATTTGTGCAAGATAACACTGGAGGTTGTAAAATGCATCTGGTGTGCAATAACACTTGAGATTGTGAAAAGCATGTAATCTTGTGTGTACAAGATAACACAAATATAAATCGTATCAGGTTTGTACAGAATAACATTTGAGATTATAATGTGTGTGGTGTGTGTAAGATGGCACTCGACTGTAAAACGCATCTGATGAAGTTATATAAAGGTTCAGATTGAAAGTAGTTATAACTGAAATAGTGTAACACGTCGCTAACGTATTGTGCTGTAGTGCTACAGTTCTCGAGTGTAGTAACGGGTTCAGAATGTAGAGCACTGTGATATTAAAGTAATGGGAGTTTCATCATAGACTATTCCCTCCCAAATTAATCTCATTATGCTGTGATGTTACGATCATGGGAGCTATTAAGAGCTAAATGTCGTACGCATGTAACTAAGAACTTGTTACTCGCATAACCTGCACAGACTGCTTGAAGCAGGTGAATGTCTATATGGTGGAAATAAGAGAATTTTGCATAAGGCTTTTAAGCTTTATAAACAAACCTCTGATCATTATTTTGCTAAATGATGCTCAACTATAAGGATGGACACATCCCGGAGCTTCCAGTTGTGGAAGTAAGCTTTCAGTCTACTTGTTTGATAGATAATGAAGACATATCTCGTAGGTGGAAGCAATGTCGATCTTTCATCTCATTTTAGTGTTCTGGCTCTTAGTAGGACGACTTCAATGGATTTAACTGGATCGGTGAATTCACACAAAGGCTTAGGTGGGGAGTTGTCACTCGTGCCGCCTTCATCGCAAGCCCAGCTAAATAGAAAGTAGTCCTGCTAACTACCATTGCCTCTACAGTATGCTATCTAGCAGCCGTCCCTACCTGCACTGCCGTTACCCGTTGGCTTCCTCATATCCCTGTGAAGTAGGGGGCTTGTGGTAGGTGCTACTAATCCTTGCTCGAGGGTGAAACGAGATGATATAAGGCTCCTTAAGGTGAATATTGTGCACAATTGCAAACCCAGACGGTAAGGATAATGACTGGTTGCCTATACACATGCAACCATTAGAAACAACCCCAGCACTATCCTAACATGCACACACATTGATATCCTCGAGTCTACAGATATACTTCAATACAAATGCACGCCTCACCCACAGATATCGCTATTGGCATCAAACTAGCCGCTCGAGCAATATTATCGCCATTAGAATATCCGAAAATATAAACACACACACACACACACACACGTTAATGTCAGTGTTTCCAGTAATGGGGATGCCAGTGATGTGTGTACCAAGAATGACAGGGTCAGTGTTACCAGTGCGAGGGGTGCTGGTGCATAGTGTATCGGTAGATCTATCAACTGTGTCTTAATATTTGGTTTTGATGCAGAAAGAGGATTTTTAGCGTTGAATAAGTCTCATGAAAGCAAAGCTATACAGAAGAGACATAAAACTACCCAGAGGAAAGGGAACCCAGTGCCTATCGAAATGATCTGTTGTCCAAGTTGGCCCAGACATGGTTCTCGGATGGCTGTCCTCTTGTCAAATCAACAAGCTCTTGTTATCATTATCATTACAATCATTATTATTTTGCGTTATATCCGGATCTGCGGGTTCATACGGATGAGTGGGGATGCGAGAAGAACGAGCATGAAGAGGTGAGAGGAGGGACTTGGAAGGATTTTCGGATAGGGAAAATTAGATATGCTAAGTCTCTGTGGCACAAGAGGTTGAGAGACAGGGGAAGCACTAAGTGAAGGGTAATTTTTGGTGAAGAGGGATTGTCACAGTGGGCAGATATACGATGGTGTTTTAGAGCCGAGGCTGATGTTACCGGCTTGAATTAGTAATAGGGAGATAATGAGCGGGGGCATCATCCCATAGAGGTAAAAATAAAATGGTATGTGTCTGTGTAAGACGTTTGGGCATGACCCGGTCTGGGAACAGCTCAAGGAGAGGGTAATTTCTGGGTAGGGGGTTATTACAGTTTTTGAATACTTGTGTTACACTGGTTAAATTCCAATCCTCAGGAACTTTTCCCATAGCGAACGACTCCTTAAATTTAAGAGAGCAGTCAAGTGCTTTAGTATCTCATTTTTCGTTTTCTTTTAGTGTTTTGAGATCAAACCTATCTGAGTCTCTCGTGCTATTAACTTTTTTCATGTAGGACTGGTAGTGTATTTTTAACCTGTATGTCTGTATGTTTTCCACCAGTTCCATTGCTTTATATATATATATATATATATATATATATATAAATATATATATATATATATATATATATATATATATATATATATATATATATATATATATATATATATATATATATATACATATGTATATATGTATATCAACTGACTGTTATATTTCTCTCTTGTGTCTTCCCCGATGATGTGATTTTTACACGAAAGTGCACTTGGGAACTTTTCGTGTTTCATTTTCCCCGTGGACTCATAGGAATATGTTGATCACGCGCAAAATTGTGATCCTTTCCAATATATATATATATATATATATATATATATATATATATATATATATATATATATATATATATATATTGAATCAAGGCATGTGAAGCGTCCGGGGTAAACCATGGAAAGCTGTGTAGGTATGTATATTTGCGTGTGTGGACGTGTGTATATACATGTGTATGGGGGTGGGTTGGGCCATTTCTTTCGTCTGTTTCCTTGCGCTACCTCGCAAACGCGGGAGACAGCGACAAAGTATAAAAAAAAAAAAAAAAAAATATATATATATATATATATATATATATATATATATATATATATATATATATGTATATATTTTTTTTTTTTTTTTATTATACTTTGTCGCTGTCTCCCGCGTTTGCGAGGTAGCGCAAGGAAACAGACGAAAGAAATGGCCCAACCCCCCCCCATACACATGTATATACATACGTCCACACACGCAAATATACATACCTACACAGTTTTCCATGGTTTACCCCAGACGCTTCACATGCCCTGCTTCAATCCACTGACAGCACGTCAACCCCGGTATACCACATCGCTCCAATTCACTCTATTCCTTGCCCTCCTTTCACCCTCCTGCATGTTCAGGCCCCGATCACACAAAATCTTTTTCACTCCATCTTTCCACCTCCAATTTGGTCTCCCTCTTCTCCTTGTTCCCTCCACCTCCGACACATATATCCTCTTGGTCAATCTTTCCTCACTCATCCTCTCCATGTGCCCAAACCACTTCAAAACACCCTCTTCTGCTCTCTCAACCACGCTCTTTTTATTTCCACACATCTCTCTTACCCTTACGTTACTCACTCGATCAAACCACCTCACACCACACATTGTCCTCAAACATCTCATTTCCAGCACATCCATCCTCCTGCGCACAACTCTATCCATAGCCCACGCCTCGCAACCATACAACATTGTTGGAACCACTACTCCTTCAAACATACCCATTTTTGCTTTCCGAGATAATGTTCTCGACTTCCACACATTCTTCAAGGCCCCCAGGATTTTCGCCCCCTCCCCCACCCTATGATCCACTTCCGCTTCCATGGTTCCATCCGCTGCCAGATCCACTCCCAGATATCTAAAACACTTCACTTCCTCCAGTTTTTCTCCATTCAAACTCACCTCCCAATTGACTTGACCCTCAACCCTACTGTACCTAATAACCTTGCTCTTATTCACATTTACTCTTAACTTTCTTCTTCCACACACTTTTCCAAACTCAGTCACCAGCTTCTGCAGTTTCTCACATGAATCAGCCACCAGCGCTGTATCATCAGCGAACAACAACTGACTCACTTCCCAAGCTCTCTCATCCCAAACAGACTTCATACTTGCCCCTCTTTCCAAAACTCTTGCATTCACCTCCCTAACAACCCCATCCATAAACAAATTAAACAACCATGGAGACATCACACACCCCTGCCGCAAACCTACATTCACTGAGAACCAATCACTTTCCTCTCTTCCTACACGTACACATGCCTTACATCCTCGATAAAAACTTTTCGCTGCTTCTAACAACTTGCCTCCCACACCATATATTCTTAATACCTTCCGCAGAGCATCTCTATCAACTCTATCATATGCCTTCTCCAGATCCATAAATGCTACATACAAATCCATTTGCTTTTCTAAGTATTTCTCGCATACATTCTTCAAACACCTGATCCACACATCCTCTACCACTTCTGAAACCACACTGCTCTTCCCCAATCTGATGCTCTGTACATGTCTTCACCCTCTCAATCAATACCCTCCCATATAATTTACCAGGAATACTCAACAAACTTATACCTCTGTAATTTGAGCACTCACTCTTATCCCCTTTGCCTTTGTACAATGGCACTATGCACGCATTCCGCCAATCCTCAGGCACCTCACCATGAGTCATACATACATTAAATAACCTTACCAACCAGTCAACAATACAGTCACCTCCTTTTTTAATAAATTCCACTGCAATACCATCCAAACCTGCTGCCTTGCCGGCTTTCATCTTCCGCAAAGCTTTCAGTACCTCTTCTCTGTTTACCAAATCATTTTCCCTGACCCTCTCACTTTGCACACCACCTCGACCAAAACACCCTATATCTGCCACTCTGTCATCAAACACATTCAACAAACCTTCAAAATACTCACTCCATCTCCTTCTCACATCACCACTACTTGTTATCACCTCCCCACTTGCGCCCTTCACCGAAGTTCCCATTTGCTCCCTTGTCTTACGCACTTTATTTACCTCCTTCCAGAACATCTTTTTATTCTCCCTAAAATTTAATGATACTCTCTCACCCCAACTCTCATTTGCCCTTTTTTTCACCTCTTGCACCTTTCTCTTGACCTCCTGTCTCTTTCTTTTATACATCTCCCACTCAATTGCATTTTTTCCCTGCAAAAATCGTCCAAATATAAATATATATATATGTATATATATATATATATATATATATATATATATATATATATATATATATATATGTGTGTGTGTGTGTGTGTGTGTGTGTGTGTGTGTGTTTTTATTGAAAGTATCGAACACCAGTTTCGTATTGTGACAAAAAAGATTTGCCTCAGAATTCTTTGATGATAGATCACATGTATAAAGATTAAATGCCTTTTGAAATGAAGCAACATTTCATTTCATCTCAGGACATAATCAAATTTGGTATGTTATCCTAATTGGACTTCATGGGGCCTCATTATCTGTGACACAAAACAGTAGAGTACAATGCAATTCTTCATTGGGGGAAAAATACCCTGCAAAAGGGCAGCTGGCCCCAAAGAAGAAAATAATTAGTCACTTAATTATACCGAGGCTCCAGACCTTCAAAACATCCCCTAGTATAGCATTGTAATGCCTCCCGTACCCGACAAAGACGACTGATATGATCCCTGTGAGGTGAACCTGACATTGGTTATACGTGTTATAGCAGCGACTCAACACAAGCAAGTGTTTGGTAGAGTAATGTGCACGACTTGATATCGTAGTTCTTATGAAGCGTCGTGCCGTTTCGAGCCAGTGGAAGCTAACAAAGGTTATGATATTCACGACTCTTAAATGTTGCTCAGCTGTTATTAGTTATGCCAGTACCATCCGTCTAACACTGATGTTTGGTTTAATCCTGTTTTTTACCTATGTTAGATCATTTTTGGCACACACACACACACACACACACACACAAACACACACACACACACACACACACAGACACACACATGCTATGTACACTATTTTCATTATTTGTTCGCAGTTTCCAGTGTTAGTGAGGTAGTGCCAGGAAAAGACGGAAGAAAAGGACTCATTCCTTCAAATGCATTTTCTAATTGTCATGTGTAATAAACCCAAACCACTTACGTGATACATGTAGTATTCTTCGGAGGATGAATTCGAACCCAGACACTTTGTGTATGATACAGGAGCGATATCTGCTCAGCCACTAGTAACCAATTTATCGACCAACTCTTAGGGGGAGTATGAACGACTGGGTAGACTCCAGACCGACTGCCGCCGCCAGGATTCAAACATACAAGGGTACGACGCCGAGCGGCCGGTGAATGTGTCATGGTTTCAGTAACACACACACACACACTATAGATACGTACATGATTTTTTTTTATGTACATATTTGTCATTTTCCGCACTAACGAAGTAGCGTCAAGAACAGATGACTGAGCTTCAGAGGGAAAAATCCTCACTTGGCCCGCGTCTCTCTTCTTCCTTTTGGAAAAAATAAAGCAGGAGAGGAGGATTTCAAAGCCCCCCCCCCCCCCCCCCCCCCCCCCCCTCCATTCAGTCGCCTTCTACGACACGCAGGGAATACGTGGGAAGATTTATTTCTCCCCTATCCCCAGGGATAATATATATATATATATATATATATATATATATATATATATATATATATATATATATATATATATATATATATACGTAAAATACATAGATTCCGTTTTAAAGAAGGCGATTTTCACCATATCTAAAATAAAAAAGGATACGTGCTCAACTTTGTGAAACTATTAATGTTTGTTTTTCTGCTTTTGTGCTTTTTAACAGTGTCCATATTGACGATAGTAGATTCATGTACGTCACTACAATGAAACTACAGTAAGATTTACGAGGAGCATCTGCTAAGAATTTAGCTGGGCACCAAATAATTGATATGAAAGTATATTGTCCTGTAAATGTAAATGTAAATGTCAGTATGTTGTAGAACCTCTCCATTACTGACGTTTACTTTGTACTAGCAAGTTTTTAGCTCTGGCTCTAAACGTTCCGATGGTGACACATTTAGAGCAGCATTTGCTTACATTATTGCCAAACCAACCAAGTCCATTATGGAGGTATTTTCTTTTACTGTGATGAAACGATGGCTATGGACACATAAAGAACTTTTGCTGTTGCCTCTGGCGATTTCCCTACAGACACTGTTGACAAGCAATGTTTTCCGCTCGTGGGTGTCCTGGTTTTAACCTGTCTAACATCATGATTTCTGTTTTGGCTGGCGAACACCCATTGTGCTCTTGTCAGTAACTAGCGAGGCAATTCCCAGTTTTACGAATATGTTTTGTAGCATATGACAGAGGTTAGTTTGTTGGTAAGTGCTTCTCGCACGCGTTGGAACATCTGTATCATGAATAGGTGGATGAGGTTCTATGATTTTCTGTATATCAGAATAATAACGTTGATTTAAAGTGCCAATATGTTTTGCATTATCAAGTGATACAAATATGCATGGCTAGATTAATGCTCATTATCCCTAAGGAATAAATCCGGTGGTTATACCGTTCGTAATAGGTTTATAAAGTCAAAAGTATCCAGTATTATATGTGTATAATAGTACATTATGTAGTATTATAAGTGTATAACAGTACAGTATCCAGTATTATAAGTGTATGATTGTGCAGTATCCAGTATCATAAGTGTATGATAGTACAGTATCCAGTATCATAAGTGTATAATGCTATCAATAGTATCCAGGAGGAGATCAAGGTAATTATTCCTAAACTATATTAGAAAAAATTACCGCCATTTATCTGCCAAATAGATTGGGGAGAAAAAGATATTTGCCTTCGTTCACAAATATCGGATGATAACACCTGCGCTTTTGAATAGCGCAAAACACCCTCTGTTTGGCAGAATAATTTCGGACAATTACAGAGACAACGGGACTAACTAGCTTGTAATATTCATATCAACTACTGACGATACGGTGAGTCTCGAGGGTTAGGACGCACGGGTGGTGGTGGTGGTGGCGTTTTCCCTACCAAGGTTAACACCGAGGCTCCATCTGCTCTCTTGTTGCTCGTCCTTTGTAAAGTTTTAATTGGTATACGCAGGTAAGCCATCCAGTGGTCACGTCACACTGCGCTGCGCATGAAGCCCAACCGTATTTTAATGCGTCCGTTACGCTTTTGCTTCCCCATTAATAGAAGTCAGTACCGCACCTCCAGTACACGCTATGCTGCACACATCTTAGTCTTTTTACATGTGATTACGTTGATAGATAACCTAACATGCTAATGTATTCATCACTAGAGACAAGCTTGAGAGCTAGAAAGTGAAACATGAAAGTTACCAAGTGTTGGTGTTCCTAATATATGGTTTAGTTCAGCGGCAGATGTAACATCAGCTGCAGCTCACCAGGTGTGCACGGAGCCCCCCCACACTCGTGGGTCTCGACTAGTATTTTTTTTTTTCCTGTTTTTGTCCTTAGCGTTTGTATGTGACGCTGTCTACAGTTTCCGTTAGGCACCATTTTCTTGTATTGTTATATTCGCTTGTTGATCTGGCATTTAAGGATAAAATGAAGAGCATTATTCTACCCAGTGTGCAACGGACAAAAATATGGCCTCAATAGATGAATAACTACTATATAACCAGAACACTGATTACTCTCTAAAAACCATTATTGTGAGAGGATTTCTGTTTAGGTTGGATTCTTCCTTCTTGACCTCTCAAGCAGTCGCTGACATACGTCTCCCTAATACGTACGTACACATGTATTCGTAACTGCTCTGTTTATAACTGTTAAGTACGAGCATACCAATTCCATAACAGCACTATTCATAATTATCATAATCGTCCTGTGCTTGCATATGAGTTGCAGTAATATACTTACTCGAGAGAAAACGAATATAAATCAATTGTCTGAGGAGTTCCTCAAATTCTACTCCATTCCCACTTGAGAAGAAACACGAAGAACTGGATGCCAACTCCATTGCACCAAGTGCGCGTTTATAGCAACAAGATTAACACTGCACAAGAGGTATGAATTATCCTGTGCAACTTTGGTTTGCGTTGATATTTGTGAAGACATACTCGGTAACATTTGTACAATTTACAGCCGCAGGTTTGGATGAAATGTAGACGCTGTCAAAACTCGGCCGAAACTTGAGTGTTTTGAAGTAATTTCCTTGGGGTACCGGCCTGAACATGAAACATTTTATCACTACAACTCTTGTTGGTCTCGAAGGTGCGTTTCACAGCAGTTGTTATAACTCCCGCTGTCAGTAAGTGACGGTGTGCGTGATGTGTTTCATTGAGATGCGGTATCGGCACAGTGAATCCATGTAATGAAAAGGCTTCGAGTCTTTTACCTAGATGGTTGATGGTACATGTCATTCCTCTCTCCTCCTTTCCCCCTCTCCCTGTCTGATGGGATCCAAACCCACTAATATCCTTAAGCACGCCTGAACCATGTGTGATCTTGTAATAAGTCCACAGAACTAATCTTGCAAGTGCATTCACCTCTATTGTTTAATCACTCTCGATTCCTTGGCTGGCGATGCCAGACTTCGCCTGCATGAAGTTATAATGCGAGAGAAATGTCACTTTTGGCGAGTCTGTGTCATCATTGACTGATGAAAGGAAGTCCAGTCTCTCGAGAAACTTTTCACTCCAAAGGAGTCAAACAAAACCTTGCCTCGGATTGTAGCGCATCCTTGAAACTGCAAGAACCTATGAAAAAGGGTTTGGTGGGTTATGAATAATAATGACAATGATGATCCTTAGGCTTTTCTTATGCAGTCTTTGAGGATAAGAATGTTGTTTCTTTAGTTTACGTTTTTAGCTTCATCACGCCCTTGAAAACAAAAAGTTATCTTACATGAGGGAGTCAAGTAGATAATGTTGGGCAAGTTTACAACCATAAAACACCCGTTGGAAAACATGATTAGTCAGATACCCATCTCCTTTCCTTGTCCTACGAATCCTTATGCCGCGGAAATGTAGATTGAGACGGACGCCTGCAATAAAGCGTCATGGTCTAAATTGCATCCGCGTATTAGACCCCATTTCCCTCCTGTTGAAGCCAGCTCACAGCCTTGGTCGCTAACGCGGCTCGTCCGCCGCCACCTGCCACCACCACCGCCACCTCGACGTCACTCACACTTAACGTAAATACTTCATTCATGCGTTTCATACATACTCTTTTATGCACCCCCATTCATGCATTTCATTCATATACTTCTCTCAACTGCTTCATTCCGCATCGCTTTCTCGGCCTTACCCCACCATGCTGCCCACACTTTACCTAGCCGCTCACACTATACCTAGCCACCCACAATTCCTCTAGCCGCCCACACTATATCTAGCCCCCCCACACTTCACCTAGCCGCCCACAGTCTACCAACAGTCTCACATTCCAAACCCGCCAGCTGCACTCCACTGTAACAACTGCAGTCCTAAGCGACCCACACTGCACCAAGAGAACATTTCGCCATGCCACTTATGTTCGTCTAGGCCACTCACACTCCACCAAGCCATCTACATTCCACCTCAAGTACAATGCCACGTAGCTACTAATACAACAGTCCACCACCTACACTCCACCGTCCCTTGCCTCCACCTCATCAGCCACGCTCCGGTCCACAACCGTCGTCCACCTCCCAAAACCACGGTCGACCTTATCAGTCATATTCCTCCTTTCTACCCTCACTTTATGACTACATGCAACCCACACGCACTCCATCCAACCACCACATCTCAACCCCAGTGTCTTCACACAACCCACAAACACTCTACTTAACCATCACATTCCATTACCACACTTTTCACTCCACCACTCTTGATCCATTTTACCATGCTCCATCCCTACAAACTCTACACTTGCTATCCACTCGTCATTCCACGTAAAGTTGACATCCGGCGTGTGCTCTTTACCTTACTCGCCATTTCCACCTCACCGTCCATTTTTCATCCCGTTGCGTACGCACGCTCCACTTCGCCGGAAGCACCCCATCCCCACTACCCACCATCACACTCCATCTCCACCTCCGTCATTTGTCAGCGTACAAGTCAAGTGGTGAACGCAACACACCAGCCCTGCCACCATGACAAAATCCCGTCGTAGGTAGTCGTAGGTAGGCGTAGTCTGCTCCACTACCGATATCCCAACCCGTCATCCACCATCCATCCCAACCCTTCATCTACCATTCATCCACTATCTACCCCAACCCTTCATCCACCATACATACCAACCTTTCATCCACCATCCATCCCGACCCTATATCCACCATCCATCCATCCCATCATTTGTGCCCCACCATCACTGCTCGCTCCTACGTGGCGTTTGATCATCAAGACTTGATCACATCAACGCGAAGCAGGACCGAGACTTGTCATCGATTGAGTCTGTCGTCATCAGCGGCGTACCACCGTGTTACACGAGTGTGACGGACCAACCCAAGCCTGAGGACTGTCACTGTGACACCTGTCCAAGTCGACGGTGATAAGAGAACCGTGGCGTATCTACAGAAGCAAAGGGATATAAAGGACTGCAAATAGCAAACAGACCACAGGGTCTTTTTGGAGGGATTTGCGATGGTGGAAGAGACCAGAAAACAGACAAGAAACACATAGAAACTCTGTATCTACGGAGGCGCAAATAAACTCGGTCGTGGACTTACAGATAAACATTTGTCGTAGTCTTTTCTTTTCTTTTAGATATTTCTGTAGCATCAGTTTCAACTACAACTTTAGGTAAACCAATCCTGTTGAAAAGTACCTTGCAGTATTCGAAATAAAGCTTTTTCATACGAGTTTGTATCCATTTCTACGAGTGGAATCAGACTGATCTAGCCTTAAAAAGCTGTTTAGATCAAAATGTAAAACACTTTTATCATTCTGAATACTTGTGTCAAGTCATCTCACAAGCCTCTCTTTTCTAAGCCAAATAAATGGCTTTTATAGGATTTATGTCTCAGTCCGAGAAACATATTGGTTGGTCTGCATGTGTACCCTGTCCAGTCCATCTCTCCTTTCTCAGGCAGTGTGACCAAAGCTGAAGACAGTATCCCAGTTAGGGCCGTACCAGTGAATTGCCCTCCGCCCGGACAGTGAGGTCAACGGTTCTCGCTCGTTACTGTGATGACATTAGTCTTCAATCTTCACATATAAACGGAGACTCCTGGGTAATCCGCACTGATCCCTCTGCAGCAAATTGTGTATCCCAGCACAACATCCACCTTGGCCTCAATAACGTGTCACATCCGCCTGGGGATGAGCTCCTACGATACACACAATAATTCAGTCTTGACCGAACCCCCTAGTTTCAAGTCGGTTAAAGCCATAAATAAATGCAGATTTACTTGAATGTATTTCCGGACTTGAATATGAAATGTTGATAAAACTTGCCGAGAAATATTCATCTCAATTGTGTGTTAATAATGCTCTGTGTCCTGAGGAAGAGCAATCGCTTACAGATCCCGCCGTAACTCGGCGTGGGACCTTTCACTTGACTTGCCATCATGCTCTCACAAAGCCAAACAGAACGTCGAGACTTGTCGTCAAGAGGCCAGCCAGGCAGCGCTGACGTCCATGATGGTGTTCACGCATGATAGCCTGTGATGGCAGACTCGTGAAACGCCACTTGTCGCAACAGAGTCAAGGCAACCCACGTTATCAAGCCCTGGCAACGGTATGGTCCGTCACAACAAAGTCGAGTAAATTCACGATCTTTTGTCACAAAACTCAGGTGACGTCATGATCTGCCTCCACAAACTCAGGAAACGTCACGACCTGCTACCACAGATGTGGGCAACATCACGACCTGCCGCTTAAAATGAGGCTAACAACACGACCATAAACCCAGTCATGTCAGTACGAAAGCCAGCCAATCTCACCAGATATACCTAGAAATCGTCACGATTTATTAACAGGAGTCAACATCTTGGTCTGCTTCCAGAAACTCGGAAAGCGTTACATTCTGTCATCGTAAAGCAAAGTTATGTCATGTTGCTGATCACTTGGGTAACGTCTGACTCTCCCATCATGATGTCAAAGGAAATTGACTTAGATACAGTGAGATGCAAGAAGTGCTGCCTCGCATCCTGTTCTTACATGTATTAAATTTTTGTTTTTCCTGGAACTTACAAGAGTGTAAATGAAAGATTATTTATTCATGTTGGTAGCAAAGACGAAAGAAGCTTTGTCCGTTAGTGCGGTTGCCGCCAGAGACGCAGTTCCTTCGTTCTAAGTTACGATCCATGAAGAGAACATTACTGACGTCAAGTCTTGGCTCGAAGCAACCTAGTTTGCTAGGGGGAACTATGGAGGTCAGAACTTTCCCATGGGTTACGTGTTGATTTTATGTAATGATTCTTGAATGTTTTTTTTATTCCTGCAGTAACTGTCCACATCTAGTGAATGTTAGCAAATGTTAGTTAACATTATTTGCACTTCCTTAGCTATACGATAAGTTTACAGGTTTTCCTCTTTGACAAATCTGTCTGTCCTTCTACGACTTCCACATCAATCCATTGGTTTCTGATCTCCTCCAGTATCATAAACACCCATATTAGCAGGCTGTTGCTGAGTTCACTTCCATTCACATTAAATTTTGTTCGGTGCCACAGGACTCCACCAGTGAAAAGTCACCCTTACTAAAGCTGTATCATTGAAAGTAAAGTTTCGTCAAAGAACTTCTCACTGTAAAGGAGTCTACGTTTCCCTGCTACTGGAAGAAGCTTAGTAACGGGTTTGCGGAATCCTTTAGAAAGGTCCTGGGTAAAACACCTGTCGGAAATTGGTTCTGGGAATACTATAAACATGAAATATGAATAAATATTATTCCTTAACAGGAGCGAATGAATGTTAAGTCCTTTGTACATTGTTCCATACACGAGTCAGATTATACAACGCATATCAAAACACGATATAACGATCCATCTCTCTTCATGATGGTACTTGAAAAAGTGTCAGTTTACGAACATGTAATCATAATGATGAGGTTATCGATGCCGGTCAGATACATGCTGGGTGTCAGGCAAGCATGATAGATGAATGGAACATATCTTTAGGCTTCTGTCTTCTCTTTTGTATCTGATTATTGTCAATAATTTCTCATTCATGTGAGTAGACTTTCCCTTTTTGATCATTTTCATTCTTGGTGCGTCCTTTCAGTTGCGTAGCTATCCATTCAACTGTTTCCTAATTGTTTATTTCATGATTCATGCATTTGCTCATCTGTGGATTTTCCGTTTTGCGAGCTTTTGCTTCGTGCACTCTCCTCATTCGCGAGTTTCCTGTATCCATGGAAGGTTATTTCTCCGACAAGGTGAATAATAGAAACGAAGTAATCTGCCTTTTGCAAAATCTGAATAATTTACTTGTTACAGGAAGACAACACAAGAAAGTTTAGCTAGGCCCAAAAAAAAAACCACTTCAGTTTTGGTTAAGCGAGCCTCAGCAATTCTTACGGGTTCCCGTTTTCAGTTAAAGGAAAAGACGAAAAATATGCGCACACTGTTTGAGTCCAACGAACCTAACAGTCATGTTAGGCAATTACCTTAATAAGTGACCTTATGATATCAACAAATTGGTGCACTGTTTATTCGTGTCTTCGTAAAAGTTAGTAACCAGGGACGGAGTTTCCCCTCAAAATACTAAGCGGATTCAGCAGTTCAAGAGCCTTACCAAAGCGCTGTCCTCGGCAAAGTATTAAACCCTTGGCGTAAACATACCGACTCTTCCTTTTGTTCATTTCTTTTTAATGCGCGTTTAATTGCTATATTTACTTCATCAGCATATCATGCTTCTGCAACGCTTTTCGTCACATTATGTTTCTCTCGCTCTCTAGCTAGGAATATTTCTTTAACGTATTTTACATGTGAAGAAAGAAACTACGAGTGTATGAACAATGGAACAATATCTCAGTCTTAGAAATCCCAGCGGTGGTCGGGGTAATCTTATCACTCATTGGAACTCTGACCTCTGAGATGAGGAATTCTGTGTTATCAGTGAAGTTGCTGTGGCTGGATAACACTTTTTATGAACGAACTGATGCATACAGCTGTTACATTCGCTCTGTCACTTTGGATTTTGAGCATTAGATGAAATAAATGTGTGTGAAAATGAATGTGAGGAGGGTCATACACTACTTAAACAACCGCAAACCTCATAAGAAATGAGTAGCGGATATGTACAGTTACAGTTCAGCAGGGAATTCACTGGAGGCTTCTCATAACCTTAACACTGTGCACGCTGATAAATGTGTGACAGTTTACAATGACTGTACGTGACACGAGAGTCAGTGAGCTTGGAAAGGACACGTGTGTGGAAGTAACTGGAGGGATTGAATGTAGAATGGCAAAAGGTGAGAGGAAATGATGTAGGTGAGGAATGAGATGTATTTAAGGAAGCAGTGATGGCATGTGTAAAAGATGCATGTGGCATGAGAAAGGTGGGAGGTGGGCAGATTAGAACACTGGGCAGCCGGTAGAAATACACCCTCACATCGGATGTAACTGTGGTATTGGCTTGATGTTCGACACACTGTGGATGCAGCAGCAAAACTGCTCAACGCATTCGTCGCTGTTCCTCAGACGCAAATATAGATATCTGCTTTTGTCACTTCGCTCTTGCCCTTAGTGTAACTCCACCAGTGTGACAAAAAATTAATGCAGTACAAGAACCTGACTACAATACTGTCTGATGCAGCCACTGGTGTCTTTTGCGTGTTGTAACAGGTAATTATGATATAGCTAGGGCTCCATGGGCTGATGTATGTAACAAAGTAATAGTTGCCTTTGGATTCTAAGTTGTTCTCTTACTTTAGAAGTATTAGATTAAAATCACTTGGTTGTTTTTCTTATCTGACTTTCTTTTTCGCAGTCCAGGTGATGTTTATAAAACATATAGAAACTACTATAATTTGAATTTTAGGTTTTAATTTTCTGTATATGTTGGAGATTTACGCTGAAGTTATTGTGTTAGAAAATATAAACAGGATTTCGTATTGTTACCTACCGTTAATCAATATTCATATCATCATATCAGTAAACTAAAGTAGTTCGGTGAATTATTGCATCTAATCATATCATATCTATGGTGGTAGAGACAGCAGTTACCTAGATATCTGGATGACTAATTAGGTTGAAATTTAAAGCTATTCATTACATATTTTCCTGATCTTCTTTAATCGTATTGGAGTGCATTTCACTCATATTTATGTTCTAATAACGTTCATCTAAATTTGGACGCTCCTAAAAAAAATCATGCTAAGCTCTGTCTTTGATCTTTTTCATAATGATTTTGCTGAAAAATTCTTAAGCGATGAGTCTATCAAGGGGACTGTCTATCTGGGGTGGATTCAATCCTGATGAAGCACGTGAACGTAAAAGCTGTTGAATAATTATTTTTCCATGATTATATATATATATATATATATATATATATATATATATATATATATATATATATATATATATATATATATATATATAACAGTAATTACCGTAAACTGTTTATGAAGTAAGAGAAACATAGATTGCTCGTCTGTGACAACACACCCTCAGGACACTACCTCTTATCGACGAAGGGAAAAATTAGGACCTTATACCTGAAATTCTTCGATATTTTTAATAACCCTTCTCATCTGAGGCAATAGAAAATATCCGGGATACGTACGCCTTTGGCTGCATATTTTCTCCTTCCTCTCAAATACTTTTAAAGCAGTCGAAGAGGTATGCGATAGGGGGCGGTTGGTGGTGCTACTCTCTGTTTTTCCAATATTTTGCGCTGCGCGGAGGGTGATTAAGGAAGGTGATCCACTGCCATCCGTCCCGAGTGATCCAGCTTGATCGAATGCTCTGTCTGGGAGGGAGAGGAGTCATACAAGGGTAGAGAGTATGCTGCGCGCAGAGTATGCATTCTGGGAGGGAGAGGAGTCATAAAAGGGTAGAGAGTATGCTGCCTCAGAGAGTATGTGACGACGACTTTGTAGGACGATGCGCATAAAGCCGTTTTCTGTCTGAAGGAAAGTAGTGCACTGCACACCCCGCAGTTTTGGTGAAACGACCGAGAGTCGCTTGGGCGCAAGGTAGAGGAGCAGGGAAAGGGAAGGAGAGAGAGAGAGAGAGAGAGAGAGAGAGAGAGAGAGAGAGAGAGAGAGAGAGAGAGAGAGAGAGAGAGAGAAGCTCCGTCCATCTTTTCGAATACTACAAACGAACGAGAGAGTAATGATAAGGCGAAACTTAGTGGCTCATTAGAGGCGGTAAATGAACCACTTATACGGTGGGAAGAACTGTAAGGAAATCGGAGAGGGAAGTAGGGAGTTGGGGAATGGACGACCATTAAAGGTTACATTAAGGATTGATGGAGATAGTGCGGGAGCGTTTAGACAGAACCACAGCCATGGCAAAAAGGGAGACATTTAGAAGAATCTTTATCGTAAAGTATAGAACAAGAGAAGTGGAAAAGATGATTAGTTAGAAAATACATAGAGCAAGAAACTCCATAAAACTGGAGGAGTAAGTGGAAGTAACAATACGTAAGACTGTACAGTGAAGTTAGTCCATACACCACACACAGACATAACTGCAACTACATACAGTAACGAATGGAACTGTGTGTACTTTATCCTTAACTGATTCATAGTCTAAAAAGTCCGGCCTCACATGCAGAATTCGCTATTTACCTTTAGTTCGACAAATGTTCAGATTGCATGACATGAAGTTGCAAACACATATCAGTAATGTCCGGAGGATTCATGGTTGTGGGTATGCAAGTTCATGGCATGCAATCTGAACATTTGCAGAACTGGAGGTAAATAAAGAATTCTGGCCGTGTTCAGACTTTTAACACGCGGTGCAGGCAACAAGTAAAGATAAATTAGGTAAAAGGTTAGTGAATTGGTTGTTTTAGTAGGAAACAATATCAAAAAGTTCATTAGGTAATGTCAGTCTTTGGGCCCCACAGATGATTCACTTTACAGAAAACAACGATTGATAAAGTCTGCCTTAAAACATTCATGATGTATATAGTCTTCTGTTGAGGCCAAATGAAGCTTCTTCTTTCAGAAAACAATTGAGGATCAGTAAAGATGGCTCAATAAGGTTAGGTACATCGAGCAGTGGGAACCCTCTAATTCCTGGAGATTTGAGCTATAATAGGGATAAAAACAGGGCAAAATTGAACAGATGTGTGACAAATGGTGATTCAGGACCCGAGAATATGAACGAGAGAACATATTCCTCCAATATGTTATAGACTAAACGGGAGTCAGACAAATTGATGTGCTATCAAACGACAAGACTTTACATATAGACCTTAGAATTCAGAATATTGTCCATAGATCTCTACCTGGGAAAACATTACCGGTAAAGGATCACAGCGTCAGAGAAAGAGAATTCAGAGAAAAATGTTCGTAACCTCATCTTTACTCTTTTGGCCTGAGTCAAAGGCCAGTTTCATTGCACATACGTCATCCCTAGTAATCTCTCAATCAGATGATGCGAAACTGTGTACAGATACCTTTCCACAAGCGCCATACAATTTAGCGAATAAATTTGTGACGGGAATATTTCTACTTTTCTACAGGGTCATAGTTTACCAATAACTATTTTCTTTTGCATATTTCTTGGCCATATCTTAGTCAGTGTTCATAGAACTTAGCACAAAAAGATGACGACCAACTTAAGATCTTTCGAGGTCAACGGTTACCAAGGAGGATAAGAGAGATATTAACACAGTCGAGTGCAATTAATTCAATTTCTCATGCAGTACATTCTCCACAAGAAGACACAATGCTGAACCACTTGTAAGATAGATGTGTTGTTAACTGATATTTTGAGTGATGCTAAACTATAGCTGGAGCTTACTATACTTTGAGACATACAACTGCACAGTACCAAACTTGTACACTTTCTATGACAAACAACGTGTCTACGGTGATACCATAATTGTTAAATGTAGTTATTCTAAACACTGCAGCATTTCTTTGATAGTATTATTGCTGCCTTGTTTGGTAAAGAACTTAAATCGGTTTGCTGTACCAGGCAGAGTGATAGGTAGCATGCTTATGTTGGAAACCATCGTAAATGATACAGTCCCTTGATGAGATAGATTATTAAGCTTATACGTGACGTGTCTATGTTCCCAAATTTATCCTGCAGTGAAGAACGAAGCCACAACTTAAGGACTGTAGTGATTGCATTATGTCATCAGTCACGGTGTTTGTGTAGTGTTCCTATCAACATACAGCCGTCTGGTGAAAGTACAGAAATGCAGTTTTAATACACCATCAAAACACGTGTGAAACATTAAGGTAATAAAAAGAATGGATACTGTCCCTTCATTTTGCTACGGCAAGTGACATAGACTCCAAGATATATTAAGTCTTGGTGAATCATGATAATGGTTACAGCGAGTTTGTCTAACAGGCTATGATATTCAGTTTACTATCCTGAACTTGAAAATCAGCTTCAATTCTAGTTTTTCTATTATCTCTACAACGTCTATAGATAAGGAGAACAAGTCAACGTCAGACGTGAAAGGCCTTCATGTTTTGCGTCCTGACCTTGAATAGTTAAGAAAGCTGTTAGAAATTATGGTCACCACTTTGTATATATATATTCTGTGCTGGAAAGTTTCTTAATAGCTATTATCATCTGGTGAACATTCGACTTCCCTAGTGAACATTGGGTTCATTTACGTTTGCCTTTATTTAAAATGTTTACATTCTTCTGGATCTGAAGTGTTAAAGACTAGTACTCTGCAGAGGTCAAATGCCACTAAAAAATACAACATTTATTTTTAAGCCCATTTTCTGAAACACTGCAGCCACGGTTGCTAGCGTTAAGCGTTTCGATCCCTAACTATGGTTCTCATACACACGATAATTGCTGTATCCTATAATTCATCGTAAGTCTCTCTGGGTTTTCACCCGCGAACCTACTTATGAAATAACGTCTGTGAGTCTGATGTAGGTTTTATTGTGTATCATCGGTTTTCATACGTGTCATTCGACACATATGTTCGAAATCGCTTCAGTCAACCCGGAACACCGGCGCCGTGTGGATATAGCTGGCGTGTCTGTGATTATGCAACTGTTTTTACCCCGATCGTAAGCAGTGATGATTCTGTGTTACGTTGTGGAAACTGTTTACGTACCAGTGAACATAAGAACAATGGTTGGTTAGCCTAAAACATCGACATCGACTGGACAGGCAATCCAAAGGTGTAAACATTCAGCTGTTGATGACGTGATCACAAGCGTTCGTCACATCTGATGAGACGCGGAACGAGACCTCGAAACTCAAGACGCAAGTGGGTGGAGTTACTTCCTCTATTTATTCTCATATCTTTATTCATGCTCGAATTATGATGAAATTTATAGATAGTATAATTGAATTGTTATATTTTCTATGAATGACGTAGAACCTAATTTTTTTTTGCATATGTCCGTTAGGAAAAACAATATAAATTTTTCCCTTCGTAATTCCATATCAAAATATCAAGTTATCATAAATACCTATTAAATAATCGTTTTAGATAAAATTTTCGGACCATTTTAGTTAAAAAGAAAAAACTTGATATCTCTATCCCAAGTAGAATATATATTTTACAGAAAAATATGGAAACTTTTTTTGAGGAGTTAACATGAAACACACCGAGACCCCGGAACCTTAAGCTGAGCAGATGTGTGTCACTCGGCCCGGCACTTGAGTGTTGATGAAGTCTTAGGAAAAATATCGAGCTTGTATATGATGGGAAAGTCACTGCATTCATGTAAGAATGTTGACCATTATAATGACGTTTTTGTATCGAAATATTTCCCTTCGTTACCATGATCATATATCAGTTTTGATGGAAAATTGTTTGAGCTATTTTCAGAAAGTTTTATATACAGAGTTTTGTGTTATGATCAAAGTTCAGCAAATCGTTTGGAAAATTGAGATATTGTATGAATCCTGGGTTTCATTTGCGCGTTTATATTACCTATTTGCACTGGGAGGTAATGGAAGTTTGTATATGTGAACGCTAACTTAACTTTTCTTTGAGATGGGTTTCATATACTTGTAGTCGGAGTGGTGAATCAAGGTTTTGCCCATTCTAATACAAACACACCTGCACGGGTAAGTTTATGAGATCCCATTTTCTTTTTTGTTTAGAGGTAAATGTATTACGTTTTGGGGAGAAAACCGTACAAGGTCACGAATACGGGGGTTACTCGTGTGTTTTGGGTTTGTTCTTTATTTGTCATCAACTGCACATCATTCTCTTTCGTATATATTCCATCGGTTTACTGATAACGGAATGTTGTTCATTTATCTGATAAACACTTTTGCAAAGTAATATTTGGTATTCTTCCATATATGATTTAAGTCTAATGGCAAGGCTTCACGAAGGGTAAAGTTTCGTGCACTTTCGTGAGTTTGATAGTGGGCTGCGTAAACCAGGGTTCCTGTAATGTGTGAAATAATTCGCTCTTCTCCAGAAACTGGGCACGGGATGGAATTGCCAAAATTTCAGGAAATAATCGATTATTCAATCGTGAACATTAAACCACTTGTGAACAAATAATCATTAGATAAATGTTTGTATAACTTTGGTTATACTTAATGTTTCATTCTCTGAATCGTAGCCAGTCTATGCAAATTATTGATGTCTAGATAAATGACTTTAGGTTGTTTTATCATAATTCCAGGATATATATGGTTTCTTACTAGCTGTAGGATATTGGAGTGTATTCATGTTTATGCATCCGTTTAACACCCTCTTCAAGGGTGGGTAACATCCTGTGAATTCTCTCTTCCATTCTTGGTACGCTTTTGTTAAGTATCTCGGCTCAGTCCTAGAGCTGTAAATTGGTGAGCTGGATGCAGTCTGTAAGTTTCCGTGCACATGTCTTTAAACGCTTTTGGAAAACGAGTATACAGTATACGACTTCAAGCACAGCATATGACAGTCGTCAAAGCATCGAGACGTGAAGGGCTTTCACATTTGTTGAGTTTACATATAATCTTTTCAGCTAATACGTTCTTCATTAAGCATAAGACTCCATTTAACTCAGGTGTTACGTGTGTCTGTTTGCTACAGTCAGGTTTCCCGGGCTAGAGATGTGTCAGTACGGCGTGTCTCAACCCATGGGAAGGATTTGAAGCTTCGATCTTGAGAGATGAACTCCCCATTATATTACTATGGTTTCATGATATTGTTATCATATTACCAGTTATGTATTGTATCGTGTTTTGTGTCTCACTTGTATTACTTGAAGTATAGTTCCCATGTTCGTATGAAGTTTGAAGCAATATGAAATGGTAGGAATGAATGTGCCACTGGTGGTAGTCTTCACTTAGCCCTCACTTTCAATAGTGGGCGGGTAGTCGGTAAGTTGCTAATCTCCCTGCAATTTTTCTTTTCTTCGGTTTGGCTTTCAATTTCTTGAGACTCCACCGCTTTCAAACATCATATGTCTTTTAGGCTACATTATTTTGTGTTTATGATTTATTCAGTTTGTTTCGTTTTTGGATTTAACTGATTCGTTGGTAATTGTGGGCAATAAGCGATTGAAATATTTACTGTATATACATTTCCTGGTTATTCTACTCCGGTATGACGTCGAACCTGTATGATAGTAAATGATAACTATTCAATATATTTTAGACTTGTTTGAATTGTTACAATTGACTCCAAGGTTCGTAACAGAAGACATTCTTATCTTATTTCATCATATTTTGTCATATAACTTACCTTCGTTCAGTCAGGTCCAGGGGTGCACGTCCACATATTTGCACCTGAAAACTCAGGTCAGTGTTGTCGATAAAATTCTCTAAATTCCTAACATCATCATCATCGCTTTCTTTGATATTTTCATCTAACATGTTATTCTGGCTAAAACAGACGAACTTTTCATTTGTTTGTATCATCATTTTCAGCTTACAGTGAACTTAGTCGAATTCTTTCACGGTTAACGAGCGTCATATTTGTCTAAATCAGGATTCATCACCCAACAGGAGAATTTCGGATTTCAGATTCTTAGGCTGCAGCTCTGACGAACGGTTCCTTAAGCTCTGCCTTTAAGAAGATTGTCTCTTAATTTAAGGTTTTTATCAGCGAGTGGTTGACGAACGGTTCCTTAAGCTCTGCCTTTAAGAAGATTGTCTCTTAATTTAAGGTTTTTATCAGCGAGTGGTTGACGAACGGTTCCTAAAGCTCTGCCTTTAAGAAGATTGTCTCTTAATTTAAGGTTTTTATCAGCGAGTGGTTGACGAACGGTTCCTTAAGCTCTGCCTTTAAGAAGATTGTCTCTTAATTTAAGGTTTTTATCAGCGAGTGGTTGACGAACGGTTCCTTAAGCTCTACCTTTAAGAAGATTGTCTCTTAATTTAAGGTTTTTATCAGCGAGTGGTTGCTCATATTCGGTTGTCGTGGGGAATAACCTTACCTTCTGACTCAAGCGCTTCTATAAATTTACAGGTTGATTAAGGTCCTTGGCAACTTTTGGGTTTAAAACAGCTGTACCTCATCGCATTTGGTATACATGAACCACCTGTTGGAGACTTCTGTATGCTGATAGTACAGAATTCATTCAGATCAGGTTGTGGTGCATGAATTTTCCTTATTGTGCTTTCAAAGTCGGCAGAGATTACCAAAGGGATGTGTTACTTGCGTCGGGTGGCTTTTGAACTTGTCAGAAACTTCTCACCAATTTCTGTTTTTACGAGGGTATGTGCCAGACAATCCGGTTTACGCTTCTCCAACAAGTCTTGTACATAAAAGCTGTGGAGACGATATACTAACATGGGTATGTTTCTCTTTTATATTTGCTGTTGATGTAGGGACTTACACTCCGCTTGAACACAACTTTTTGTAACATCTTGTAAGTTCACATGTTTCTTCCCTATAGCATTTGGTGATTTATAACAGGAGTATTTCAGAATTTTCGTTCATACCATAGAAGTTAATTGGCATAGATTATTTTGTGTGTGTGTGTGTGTGTGTGTGTGTGTGTGTGTGTGTGTGTGTGTGTGTAGATGCCTCTGGATTCTCCACAAAGTGCGTCATGTCTAGCTATACTTTTCAATCACTTAAGTTTTCCTCACTTCGGCCTTCTCATCATCAATTCTCTGACCACTTTAGCTTACTGATAAGATAGACCACAGAGCTATCTCGATTATCAGAAGGCTATATAAGACATTATTATCTATTTGTTAGATTTTTTGCGTGTAAATAAGATGTCGAAAGAATTGTGAAAAGCTATGACTTGGATAAGCTTACATGAAAACACATTATCTCGTATAGAAATGGTTGTTTTCCAAGTCGGTTTGATGAGTGGTACAGCATTGCGGGAAATCAGATACATATCTTTAGAGGGAATGTACTACTCTGTAGAAAGCGGCCAAGTGTTTCCTGTTGGTAGAAGACTTCATGGTTAAAGTCATGATAACTTTATCAGGCTCAGGGCTCGTTTTCCCAGTACCTATTACGAGCGCAAAAATTGAAACTCTAGTTTGGCGAACTGGCATTTGCTCAAGGACAGCTTGAACTTGGAATGAAATAGGGTACTAGGTACCTCCAAGACATCCCGTAAGCGCTGGTTGGATTCCTAACCCGCACTGAATAAATGTAAGCGAAAAGGTCTCGGAGGAGCATTCTGGAAACTACAGTAAATCTTTCTAAACTAGCAAACGTTTGTCTCACTGAATGATGTCTTTTCGGACGAGGTTCAAGTGCGATCTCCAACCCCTCCTGACAACTGCTTGCCACTGAGTGAGTCAGGAATGCTGTAAATTCTAGGTAACCGGTAGACATCAAGCTTGGTCACCGAGTTTAAGTATACGTCTCCATAATCCACGCCAAAGTGTACCAGTCTTAAGAATTCGAGGCCGAAGGTTCATGTTTCTCTGCTTCATTGTATCTTGGATCACGTGTATTATTATCGCTTCGGTAAATGGAGTAAACCACTGTCTGAATAGGTAAATTTTGTGTCTGTTAGACGAGTAAACTCTGTAATAAGCTTGACTTTCCCGTACCTAACAACAGCAAGCCTGGGAAAATTTGACAAATTTGTTCACGCGTAGATTTTTTGTCTGTGATTGTCAGTGATCCAAGTCCAGAATCCCTTGAAATATTTCTGACGGGAAAATCTGTTTTGTGGTTCAATTGATGCTTCTTAAAACCCAGCGGTAAAAGTATCACTTTCATTGTTCACATATACTTTTCCCCAACACCATCACGTCATTTGTGTCTCGTGCGTGGTCCTCGCGCCCGAGAAAAACTCCTGCATCACTGGCATGGTAAAGTGAGTGTCAGGCGTGACAGGATGTCAAGTCCCGACAGAAGTTGCCAGGGGAAGATATAGTCGAGAGTTCCCATGGATCAGAACCACAGAGAACGGGGAAACTTGGGTATGTGTTGGCCTGGGGCCACACTGCTCCCTCGATAAGTGGAGTCCTCAGTGGATGGGAAACCTCCCTAGCTACCAGGATCCTCCTTGGCTCTAATCATTACCAACTCCTCTACTTCCGGAGTCTTGGTCCTAATCTTTATACGAGCCATGTACTTGACTTATAACCTACCTGTGTCAGTTTTAAGTCTTCCTTGATATCTTAAGAGTTTAAGGCTATAACCAGCCTCTGATGAGTTTAATTCCATCACATGGTGTCCACTTATACAAACCTGAGGGCAGCCGCTTCTATAATACCTATGATGAATGCCACAGTGAAGACCCATCTATGCAGTATTGCAGTATTTCACTTACCTAAGATCTTAGACATATGACGACGCACTCTTAAATTTAGCGTACCGGTGCAAAATCTTAGGCGATGCGTTAGCCTCAGTTTTTCGGAGTATGTAAGAATACCTTGCCTCTTGACTTGATCGTAAAGTACCGTTTGTTGATTGGTAGTTTCTGAGCTTTCGGAGACATTGGAAACATTTTTGCCGAACTCGTCTCTCGCGTCCGAACTATGAATTCATTTGATGTTCATTCGGTTTACACCTTTTCACCAAAACTGTTGTGACCGGCTTCCCATTTTTCCTAACTTACCTGCTTTCGGGTATTCGCGTACCTTCGCAGAGAATGTACCTTTCCGCTCAGCAGAAAATGCAGAGACAGCTTAATTCACCGTCCACACCCCTCTAGTTCCCGTCATACGCGCACAGAGTAGAACCTCCGATTCCTGTTGAAGAACACCGTGATGCCAGTTGAATATTTGCTACGTACGTGTGGCTCACAGGTAGGTAATGGGCGTGACCAAAAGATACGATGCGAAGCAAGAAAATAACACTCTTGACTGATACCAATAACATCATCCATGAAATCAAGCAATTTATACAGTCCAGGATATCACGGCTTCAGGACGTGTAGATCATAGGATGATCAGTCACTGATCCGATTTAAGACCGAGTAGATCGTTTTCGGTCGATCGAATCAGCTCATGGAGGAAATAGTGTCGCGTCATGTCTCCTCGATGGAGAAATGTATTGAAAATATAACGATGGATTTGTCATGATATTAATCTAATTCTCTGTCGGCACTCAACATGAGTTTACCATGTTAACTGGTCACATCCACATGCCTCTGTAACCAAAGGCACATCACCAATTCGGAATTCGACCTGGTCTGGGACCGCCATATCTCCTCAACGGTGAAACCCTGAATCTTCTCTAAACACTGTTGCTTCCCGACGTATGTGAGTGTGCTTTCGCCATTATCTGCTAGGAGGGTAAACCTACCTTTACTAAGTGATCACAAAAGGCCCCATCGAAGCTTAGCCTTAAGACGAAAGGAGAAAAAGGAAAAGAGTAATCTTCAGGTTCTGAGGATGTGAAAATCATTCTTTTTAACCAGAGAGACGTTCCATAGAACAGTTGAGTCTCCTGTATTACAGCATATTTATATGACCGGGTCAATATTGCTTGGAGAACATCAGAGATATTTGCATTCAGTTCCATGGCCAAAGATGGCACTTCTTTTAAGCTGTGAGGCAGGTTAAATTCCAGTTTAAACCTTTTTTTATACAGGGCAAAACTCTGTCAAATTCCAATCTAGAATTATGGTTCCTCTGCAAATTAGTTTTCGACATGTTGGAGAAACAACTGTGTATAGTGTACCCAGACCCTTTAGAGACCAGGCTAAACGCATCTTTACGAGACCAAGATGTGTCTCCTGACGACGGACGTACGACAGACGACGGACGTACGACAGACGACGGACGTTCGACAGACGACGGACGTACGACAGACGACGGACGTTCGACAGACGACGGACGTAGGACAGATGGCGAACGGACGACGATGACGGACGAGATGTCTGGGCGCTTGCTATACCGCGAAGATGACAGATGACACAGATAGGAACAGGCCATAGCGAATCAGAAAAACGTTACTCAGCGAGGAAAAGAAAATATTGTGAAAAAGGACGTAAAGACAGGAACAAAATGAGACGGTCGGTATATGGTGCATGTTGGGAAAAAAACATTAAGGCCAGACAGACAACTTTGTGAATGTGATCCAGACAGTAAGACCAGCTGTCGTGAAACGGAGGGAGGAATATGGATGGTGTCGAGTGCCATTTTACCACCTATACTCCAGGACGGTAGTACCTCCCCAAACGAGTGCTGTCTACAACCTACAGCAACACGGATCCTTCAGAGAATCACCCTTCCAAAATTGTGATAAACTGGGCAATGATTTCAATCGACAGAGCAAGTAAACTGTTGAATGAGGGGAGCGAGTGTTAGTGATCTCTTTGACTACTTGATTGCATGGACCTTAAGGATTCTAGTGGCGTAACTAGTCGGTCAAAGTTACTACTGCTGTTCGAGAAGGCGTGTCATGCGTTGGTCGTGTCATGAGGCGTGTGGATTAGAGGTTGTGGCTTCATCGTATGGATTTTCAGATGACTAGAGTTTTCCGTTCTGAGGATTAAAGTTTCTCCTTGACCGGTGTCTAGTGTATCGTGTGTGTAGGGCTTTTTGCGCAGCAACTTGGCCTTCGTCTTGTAACGCGGTCATCCCGCCTTGAAACTAAACACCCCGTAAAATCCGCTGACGGCTCTGCACATCATCGGTTTGACGAGCAAGACGCGCTAATACTTTACCATCATCACTCAGCGCCGACTAAGTTTTGCCAGAAGTTTTTCAAATCCTTTCTCTCCTTTTCTTCACATTCGTTTGTTCCCCATTCTCTCGTGCGACCAGACCCATCACTTCAAAACTCTTTGGTGTTTATTCTGTTGAACCTAAACTAACCCGACGTGAGCGCCTGCTCCATTATCCCAGACACTTCGAATTCGCACAAGACCATAAACTGCACCGTTGCCCGAGTTCATCACGTCATCACAATGCTTAAACTGTCTCTTGCTGAAATCAAAATAACTTTATGATCTTTGAAACTCCCAGTAACATAAAGGGGCATTATGGTGTGAAATGTTATATACTGTAAGCAAACTGGCAACATATATTCTGTAATACAATGGCCGGGATACTACAAGCAAACCCAGCTCATCCAAAAGGCGAGGTATTTAATCACTCATCCAGCAGCGATACGTTAAACCTGACCTTTCCAAGGGCGATGGATTATACCCCTAACATTCACTGTCAGTCTATCAAACCATTCTCACAGGAAGGCGTGATGTTGAACCATCCTCACCTCATAACGATGTTATAAACCAGTCATTCCTCTGCCTGATATTCAGCCATCCTCACCACACAGCTCTATTTTAACCCACCAGCAACCTACTTTGTTATCACAGACAACTGTCCACCCACAGTTAGTGGTTGAATAAATCCTTCTCATCCCACTCACTTACCACTGGGCAGTAACGTGTTTGGAGAACTGCCTCAGTTGCTCGTCAGCCAGAGGAGGGACTATGTCACGCCTGACACACATCTCTTGGACGGACGCTACACTGATCCGCCGTAACCATGACACTGATCTTTTAAGGAGCATTGATCACCCTCCCTTCACTGGTTGAACAATAAACTCGCATTATCTCCGCCGCCACTGTAACCACCCGAAACCAATCACGCAGAGCACAATGGTCGTTCTTGAACACACATGGACGCTCATACCCACACACTGACGAACCCACGTATGGACGGAGGTACACACACCCAGACACACTTTCTGCGCACACACACACACACACACACACCCGGACAACCGTACACATGAACGTAGTATGTACCACACTCTCACACACACACAGACGTAAATATGCATACTCGGTCACCCGTACACTTGAACGCAGTATATATACACCCGCACACCAACGCTGTGTCAGTGTCTCTTGGGAAAGCTTCGGCCGATCCCTCAACCTTCATTATACCCAGATGATAGTATTTCCCAGTGGTCATAAGAAGAGTCACTAGCCTATCATGGATAGGCTATAGGTGTACGGAAGCAGGGATGGGAACCATGGGATGAAGAATGATTTTTTAATTCTCTGGTAAAGCAAACAGATTTCGAATAGCGTCAGATAGGGTAGAAATAGATAAATATACAGGTATGGTCTCGGGTTGATGCATTATTTCTGATTATGTTTTCGTCTGGATACATTACAAAACGATGACGGTTAAAGAGATGCAACCCACGAATGTAAATCAAACTCGACCTAACCTAACCTAATGACAGCATAAATAATGTTTTTAATTCTAATCAGGCTTATTTACTGTTGCTGTAGCGATAACGTAGCAAGGCAGCTTTTCATATGGATCAGTGTAGGCTCATTCTGAACAGTGACGCAGTCAGATACTACATAGAATGGAGACATTTATGCGCATATTGTGGCGCGCAGTTTCGTATCATGTCCTCTCAGTGTTCTGATTTTCTTCTATGTGACTCACAGTCACTACCACATCCAAAACCGTGTTCTATATAAATATTCCTACTGCAGTTTTCAAACTGATTCAATTTGCACTGTGTTATGGCTCGCTGTGAACTCATACAACCCCTGATGGCGTTAAAAAGAAAAAAAAAAGAGATGGATTAATTCAAAAAACTTGTGTGAGCACTCATATCGCGGGTCATTCAAGGTTCTGTCTTTTATATTTGCGCAAAAAGATAGAGCTCTAAGTGAATTGTTATTTACCTTCCAAGAAAGAGAGTTTTGCTATATAACAAAAAAACATATCCATACTTTTTGGAAGTAAGCCATAGACAGACATCTATCAACGGAACGAAAAACGTTGACCACAATGTACCGTTCAGATTTTGCAAATACGTATCATGGACGTGAAGAGGATTGTATTTGGAAACAAACTCGCGAAAATACGAGTGCGATGTGTAACTTGCAACCAGATATTGACAGCTTCCGTATGGGTCGTTAGATTTCGTTGTTTTTTTCTTAACGGATTTAAAATCCCTCCTCCTCATTTATCTGTGTAGTTTCCCTGTGATTAGATGCTCATTCCACTTTCGTCGGTCTTAATCATTCACTGCCATTAGTAAACAAAGTATAGTCATCGCTCACTCTCTCGCGAATAGAAATACATTTCCGCATAAATAATTACGAAAATTATCATCAATAAGACGGCGTGCCGAAACTAAACCTTAAAAAGGAGGGAAGAAGAAGTCCACAGAAAACACCACAATGCCGTTGGTACGTACGACCTATCAAGACTACTCTAGCCTCAGATGACTGTACTGACGCAATAACACACACACACACACACACACACACACACACACACACACACACACACATCAACCAAAAGTTAAAGACTCGTTTCTCGTAAAACCCTGCTTCAGGGATGGTGAGAATATATATATATATAAATATATATATATATATATATATATATATATATATATATATATATATATATATATATATATATATATATATATATTTCTTTTTCTTTCATACTATTCGCCATTTCCCGCGTTAGTGAGGTAGCGTTAAGAACAGAGGACTGGGCCTTTGAGGGAAGATCCTCACCTGGCCCCCTTCTCTGTTCCTTCTTTTGAAAAAAAAAAAGAAAAGAAAAAAAAACGAGAGGGGAGGATTTCCAGCCACCCGCTCCCTCCCCTTTTAGTCGCCTTCTACGACACGCAGGGAATACATGGGAAGTATTCTTTCTCCCCTATCCCCAGGGATAATATATATATATATATATATATATATATATATATATATATATATATATATATATATATATATATATATATATATATCCCTGGGGATAGGGGAGAGAGAATACTTCCCACGCATTCCTCATGTGTCGTAGACTAAAGGGGCGACTAAAGGGGACGGGAGCGGGGGGCTAGAAACCCTCCCCTCCTTGTATTCTAACTTTCTAAGAGGGGAAACAGGAGTCACGCGGGGAGTGCTCATCCTCCTCGAAGGCTCAGATTGGGGTGTCTAAATGTGTGTGGATGTAACCAAGATGAGAAAAAAGGAGAGATAGGTAGTATGTTTGAGGAAAGGAACCTGGATGTTTTGGCTCTGAGCGAAACGAAGTTCGAGGGTAAAGGGGAAGAGTGGTTTGGGAATGTCTTGCGACTAAAGTCAGGGGTTAGTGAGAGGACAAGAGCAAGGGAAGGAGTAGCAGTACTCCTGAAACAGGATTGGTGGGAGTATGTGATAGAGTGTAAGAAAGTAAACTCTAGATTGATATGGGTAAAACTGAAAGTTGATGGAGGGAGATGGGTGGTTATTGGTGCATATGCACCTGGACATGAGAAGAAAGATCATGAGAGGCAAGTGTTTTGGGAGCAGCTGAATGAGTATGTTAGTGGTTTTGATTCACGAGACCGGGTTATAGTGTTGGGTGATTTGAATGCAAAGGTGAGTAATGTGGCAGTTGAGGGAATAATTGGTATACATGGGGTGCTCAGTGTTGTAAATGGAAATGGTGAAGAACTTGTAGATTTATGTGCTGAAAAAGGACTGTTTATTGGGAATACCTGGTTTAGAAAGAGAGATATACATAAGTATACGTATGTAAGTAGGAGAGATGGCCAGAGAGCGTTATTGGATTACGTATTAATTGATAGGCGCGCGAAAGAGAGACTTTTGGATGTTAATGTGCTGAGAGGTGCAACTGGAGGGATGTCTGATCATTATCTTGTGGAGGCGAAGGTGAAGATTTGTGGGGGTTTTCAGAAAAGAAGAGAGAATGTTGGGGTGAAGAGAGTGATGATAGTAAGTGAGCTTGGGAAGGAGACTGGTATGAGGAAGTACCAGAAGAGACTGAGTACAGAATGGAAAAAGGTGAGAACAAAGGAGGTAAAGGGAGTGGGGGAGAATGGGATGTATTTAGGGAAGCAGTGATGGCTTACGCAAAAAATGCTTGTGGCATGAGAAGCGTGGGAGGTGGGTTGATTAGAAAGGGTAGTGAGTGGTGGGATAAAGAAATAAGATTATTAGTGAATGAGAAGAGAGAGGCATTTGGACGATTTTTGCATGGAAAAAATGCAAATGATTGGGAGATGTATAAAAGAAAGAGGCAGGAGGTCAAGAGAAAGGTGCAAGAGGTGAAAAAGAGGGCAAATGAGAGTTGGGGTGAAAGAGTATCATTAAATTTTAGGGAGAATAAAAAGATGTTTTGGAAGGAGGTAAATAAAGTGCGTAAGGCAAGGGAGCAAATGGGAACTTCAGTGTAGGGGGCTAATGGGGAGGTGATAACAAGTAGTGGTGGTGTAAGAAGGAGATGGAGTGAGTATTTTGAAGGTTTGTTGGATGTGTTTGGTGATAGAGTGGCAGATATAGGGTGTTTTGGTCGAGGTGGTGTGCAAAGTGAGAGGGTTAGGGAAAATGATGTGGTAAACAGAGAAGAGATAGTAAAAGCTTTGCGGAAGATGAAAGTCGGCAAGGCAGCAGGTTTGGATGGTATTGCAGTGGAATTTATTAAAAAAAGTGGGTGACTGTATTGTTGACTGGTTGGTAAGGTTATTTAATGTATGTATGATTCATGGTGAGGTGCCTGAGGATTGGAGGAATGCTTGCATAGTGCCATTGTACAAAGGCAAAGGGGACAAGAGTGAGTGCTCAAATTACAGAGGTATAAGTTTGTTGAGTATTCCTGGTGATTATATGGGAGGGTATTGATTAAGAGGGTGAAGGCATGTATAGAGCATCAGATTGGGGAAGAGCAGTGTGGTTTCAGAAGTGGTAGAGGATGTGTGGATCAGGTGTTTGCTTTGAAGAATGTATGTGAGAAATACTTAGAAAAGCAAATGGATTTGTATGTCGCATTTATGGATCTGGAGAAGGCATATGATAGAGTTGATAGAGATGCTCTGTGGAAGGTATTAAGAATATATGGTGTGGGAGGCAAGTTGTTAGAAACAGTGAAAAGTTTTTATCGAGGATGTAAGACATGTGTACGTGTAGGAAGAGAGGAAAGTGATTGGTTCTTAGTGAATGTAGGTTTGAGGCAGGGGTGTGTGATGTCTCCATGGCTGTTTAATTTGTTTATGGATGGGGTTGTTAGGGAGGTGAATGCAAGAATTTTGGAAAGAGGGGCAAGTATGCAGTCTGTTGTGGATGAGAGAGCTTGGGAAGTGAGTCAGTTGTTGTTCGCTGATGATACATCGCTGGTGGCTGATTCATGTGAAAAACTGCAGAAGCTGGTGACTGAGTTTGGTAAAGTGTGTGAAAGAAGAAAGTTAAGAGTAAATGTGAATAAGAGCAAGGTTATTAGGTACATTAGAGTTGAGGGTCGAGTCAACTGGGAGGTAAGTTTGAATGGAGAAAAACTGGAGGAAGTGAAGTGTTTTAGATATCTGGGAGTGGATCTGGCAGCGGATGGAACCATGGAAGCGGAAGTGAATCATAGGGTGAGTGAGGGGGCGAAAATCCTGGGAGCCTTGAAGAATGTGTGGACCTCGAGAACATTATCTCGGAAAGCAAAAATGGGTATGTTTGAAGGAATAGTGGTTCCAACAATGTTGTATGGTTGCGAGGCATGGGCTATGGATAGAGTTGTGCGGAGGAGGGTGGATGTGCTGAAAATGAGATGTTTGAGGACAGTATGTGGTGTGACGTGGTTTGATCAAGTAAGTAATAATAGGGTAAGAGAGATGTGTGGTAATAAAAAGAGCGTGGTTGGGAGAGCAGAAGAGGGTGTTTTGAAATGGTTTGGTCACATGGAGAGAATGAGTGAGGAAAGATTGACCAAGAGGATATATGTGTGGGAGGTGGAGGGAACGAGGAGAAGTGGGAGACCAAATTGGAGGTGGAAAGATGGAGTGAAAAAGATTTTGTGTGATCGGGGCCTTAACATGCAGGAGGGTGAAAGGCGTGCAAGGAATAGAGTGAATTGGAAAGATATGGTATACCGGGGTCGACTTGCTGTCAATGGATTGAACCAGGGCATATGAAGCGTCTGGGGTAAACCATGGAAAGTTGTGTGGGGCCTGGATGTGGAAAGGGAGCTGTGGTTTCGGTGCATTATTACATGACAGCTAGAGACAGAGTGTGAACGAATGTGGCCTTTGTTGTCTTTGCCTAGTGCTACCTCGCACACATGAGGGGGGAGGGGGTTATTATTCCATGTGTGGCGAGGTGGTGATGGGAATAAATAAAGGCAGACAGTATGAATTATGTACATGTGTATATATGTGTATATATGTATCTTGGGTCAGATTGCTTCAAAATGATACAACATAATATATATAGAGCAAAAACAAGTAACGATTCACAAACGTAGACTCTGTACACAAGATCGTTGGAAGGGTTCGACTTGAATTAATGAACTGCAACGGTAGATGCAACGTGACCTTTGAAATGCAACAGTAGGTGCAACGTGACCTTTGAAATGCAACGGTAGATGCAACGTGACCTTTGAAATGCAACGGTAGATGCAGTGTGACCTTTGAAATGCAACGGTAGATGCAGTGTGACCTTTGAAATGCAACAGTAAATGCAACGTGACCTTTGAAATGCAACAGTAGATGCAGTGTGACCTTTGAAATGTAACGGTAGATGCAACGTGATTTTTGAAATGCAACGGTAGATGCAACGTGACCTTTGAAATGCAACGGTAGATGCAACGTGACCTTTGAAATGCAACGGTAGATGCAACGTGACCTTTGAAATGCAACAGTAGATGCAGTGTGACCTTTGAAATGCAACGGTAGATGCAACGTGACCTTTGAAATGCAACGGTAGATGCAACGTGACCTTTGAAATGCAACGGTAGATGCAACGTGACCTTTGAAATGCAACGGTAGATGCAACGTGACCTTTGAAATGCAACGGTAGATGCAACGTGACCTTTGAAATGCAACGGTAGATGCAACGTGACCTTTGAAATGCAACGGTAGATGCAACGTGACCTTTGAAATGCAACGGTAGATGCAACGTGACCTTTCTCGTCTAATGAGGCTTAGATACCGCAAGTGTCAAAAGGATAACTGTGGAAGAGGATTTTATCTCTAAGTTCTCAAGTTAATCTGATAATTTTACAGAATTGCAATTTCTAGATGATTGTTATCAGACTTAGATGGATTGAGATGCATCGTTTAAAATGATTGTCATACTTATACTTTTTTAAGTTTTGATAAAGGATATCGACACTGTGTGGCAAATGGGCAAGTGATCTGGGCAATAATCTTACAGGACGATTCTTATATAAGGCCTCCTCTAATGAACTATACACTTCGTTCATAATGCGTGCAAAGTGTAGATAAGGTTGTGTATGTCTATATATATATAATCCTGTACAACCCTCCAACAGCCAGGATCGAACCCGGGACCCCTGCGTAGTGGTATACATATGTGTGAGTGTGTGTGGGAGGGTTGGAAGGTGAGGGTAATAGTGGCGATTAAACTTTTAAACAGTGAACATAACCATACTGTATTGTCGTATAATTTAGTCTTTATACATAGACTGCTAACGAAGTGTCGACTATACTGAGGCACTTCCTACTTTGCTATCCTGTATTTGCCACAGTTTCTGGAGACCATCGCCATGGATAACCGCGTTATGGATCATCGAGTCTCGTGTTATCTGTTCTCATGTACTCCATCTTCAGAGATCTAGCCACCCTTCCTTTGGCGCCCATCAGTCACTTTATAATCCTCCTTCAACACTCACTCTGCAACGCTTGATGTTAAAGCAGTTCTCGTCATCCACACATGAATGCAGTGAGGCTCGTTGTTCCTTGGTGGTGTTAGCCGTGCAGCCTCACTCAAGCAAGACCTGCTTGCGACCTCTGTGACTCGTGAGAAGATTAATCAAACGCAAACTTCCATTCAGCCATGATGATACGTAGGTCACGGTGTCCCTTGTCTTCCTCTGCATTACGCTTACTTAGCCTGACGATTACCACGCATGTTGGCATGACTTAAGAATACATACTATACGTCTTTGTTTAAGATAGGGGGTAAATTGAAATGATCTCTAAACTGATTCATTATGCGACACAATACTGATTTGGTGTAAGAATAAGGAAGACAATACCTTGTACGGTCTACGCTCATTCTGATGTATGTGGGTTTATAATGCTTTATGAGAAAGAATCAACTAGTTGGCTAGACTACATCTGGACGCGTCGTAATTCACTTGTTTTGCTTCGACATCAAAAGACCTTATTTTCTTTCAATATTAGGATTGCCACTCAGACACGAGTGATGGATGGACGATGTCTATGTCACTATGATGCCGCTCTTACCTTACGGTGGCGCGGCCCCAGATTGTCTTAGTTTTAAACTTATTGTTTTACTCTGCCTTGAAATGCATGGTTATACGAGTAATATTAAATTTTGATAATAACATAATATGAGAATGATTATCTTAATGCACATATCCGGCCATATGCGGAGATGAAGATGAAAATTGTTTGTTGGGAGTGCTTTTAAGTCATTCTAAACACAACACACTAATTCTCCTCCCACACAACAGCCACACATCACATCATGTGACCTTCACACCACTCGCCGTCGACTCGCATTATCCATATTTCCATCCACACCACAATATCCATGTCTGCCAAGCTGCACACAGTATCCACAACTCCCCAACACAGTGTCCGCACGTTCTAGTCATACATACAACATCCCAATCTCCCTCCAACAGTCAACACTCATACCTTCAATCAATACTCACTCTTCCCCAACACAGCACGTACAGATCCCCTGGCTACAGGTGGCTTATACTTTTTCCGACACACGCAATTCCCATACAGTGCTTTCCCTTCACACACACCCCCACCACCAACCATGGAAACAACATTCGCATATCTCACCAAACACAGCACCTAAATCCCATTCTCTATATACAGAATACCCACTCGTTCCGTCACACAGATAGCACCCACTTTTACCCCCAGAGGCTACAAGAGTACATACAGATCTCCTCAACAAAGCATCAAGTTCAGAAATCACCTTCCTGAACACACATAACAGCAAAACTTCCCTCTACACACTAACCCGCACTTCTCCATAGACACAGCACAGAGCATATCCCTACACCACATCCACAACACTTTGCACATGCACTAAGTACATAGATATTTCCCACATACAAGCCCTTCAATTTCCGACACATATAAAACACTCCCATTTCCTCATAAACATAATACCTACGCCTCCCACACACACACACACACACACACACACACACACACACACACACACACACACATCGCACTCAGTTCCCTCTATCCCTAACAATTAAGTCACACTTCTCGGTATGCATTGATTGATTTGTACTTCCGCCGGCGGCACCCAATGCCTATCCTGTAAGCGGTAACGTAAAAGGATTACAGAGGTTACAGAGGGTCCTTGTCCCACCAGCACTCAAGCTTCTCACATACAACGTAAACAAGCTACACACAGCCCTCATGCCTTCCGCCAACACATATGGCACTAAGTCCTGCCCACACACAACACCCACACCTATCTGTCTGTATACACACCAGGAACATCTTTCTACACAGAGATGAAATGCATTAATTTCTTTACATGAGACGAACAGTTTTGAGCCCTTTTTGTGTGGAAGATGATGAAGCCTTGGATGGCATTGAAACTGACAGAATAAGCATAAAAAAGCCTCGAAAACATCTCACCATACTTTGCTGCTCACAACGTGAACATCTCACACATATCACCCACATTTCCACAGCTCGTGACATCCACACTTTCTTACCGACACAACTCTTATAACCCCTATATAAAACACTTACATCTGTCTCGCTTACAAATAACCTTTAGCTTTTCCCATGTGTTACCCAAAATTTTCCTCTCGAGCAATATATATTCCTTTTCACAAGCATCACCTACACCTCACACACACACACACACACACACACACACACACACACACACACACACAGAAACACACACGGAAACACACACACACACACACAACACACACACACACACACACACACACACACACACACTCTCTCTCTCTCTCTCTCTCTCTCTCTCTCTCTCTCTCTCTCTCTCTCTCTCTCTCTCTCTCTCTCTCTCTCTCTCTCTCTCTTCACTTACACTTTCTACTTCCACAAAACAAACTGGTATCTACTTGCACACAACATCTACACCTCTCTCTCTTCTCTGATTCAAACACTGACATCTCTCTAACACCCAAATCTTTCACCTCACCTCTATGAAAAACCTACCTTTCCTAGGCACGTAATACCCTAGTAACCAGCTCCAACACAACACACACACACACACACACACACACACACACACACACACACACAATACGTTTCACCTCACACATATCACAAAGTCCTTTCCCCACGCCTGTACAAAACTCTCGCACACAGTGTCGCGCCTTCACACACGACATTCACGTCACCCACACTTTCCCCAAATTCAACGCCCACATCCCTTCACCGGCATACAACACGTACAAAGCGCCCACGCCTCTAATCAGGAAGCTCCATGTACAGCTTCACCACAAACCTTTCTCACACAACGCACATGCCCCTCAAGCACACTAATCCAACACCTCCCCTTAACACAACACCTACGCTTCACGCACTTGAACGACTCTCACACTTTTCCCCTTACTGAGCATGAACATCCCTTCTCCTACGGAGTGTATACTCATATTCCCTCATGGGAGACACACAGGTCCCCTCATACAGAAAATTCAGATTTCCCTCTGATGCTGTTCTAGTTCCTTCCAGACACAAGCCACGTCCACGATTCCTTCAACTCAACTCCCCTACACACTATCATCTTTACATACAACACAGCTTCCCATACACAGTGTCTTACCTCACTCGATGATCATCCATAATCCCCCTAAACAGTAGCTCTTATTTTTTCCCCACAATATAGCCACGTATACCCATTAAAAAGCATCAAGTCCCTCACACACATGAGAAAAAAATCTCCATTCTCACACCACATCCACAAGCTCCACAATAAACTTTTCTACAAAACTCGCAGCTTCTACACATCAAACAGACACAATACCCACTCTTTTTAGACACAAAATACACCCAACATGCAAACATATCCCTGGCACAACCTCCACACCTCTTTCACATACAACACCTATATATATTTACGTCACGGGATTTCCACTCAATTCTCATTACGGAACACCCACGCCTCACTTAAACACCTCTCCCTCCCCTACTCAACACCCACATTTCTCCCAGACCCAATACTCACACAACACCCACACCTCCTTCACACATACTCGCCTCTTACATCACTCTCAGACACCACAGAGAAAGAGGAAATACATAGGCATCCCCTTCAGCACACAACACCCACACCTTCCTCACACATAACGTCCGCACCTCCGCTACACCACACACGCATAACAATCACGCTACCCATCCACAAACAGCATCTGTGTTGTCCCTCACACAAACTCCACTTCTTTCCCACACATTCACACAGCACCACTCATACCCCACTCCATGCATAACCTTCACACTTCCTCCTCCCACACACACACATAACAACGACATTCACAACTCCTCACCGAAAACAAGACCCACATCTGCCGGCAACATAGGAATTTGTGCTTGTCTTTGGTGGTACACGTAATGACAGCAGTCGTGGACACCACAGGAAGGAAGCAGGAAAACCACGAGTCTCCTGGGAAAATTACTCGTATGATATCGACGTGATGCCAAATTAACCACAGTAATAACTCCAGACATGTCTCCAAGTGGGAGGGATGAACTCGAAGATCCGTGTGAGGAATTTCTTCCGTCGTTCAAGGGATGAGTTTACGGTTGATTGTCAGTGTGCTTCCACTGGACCCGTGTGACGTCAGCAAGGCAGCCACTCTCCACCAGTCCTTGCTTCTTACGCCTATTTTTTTTTGCTTCGGTGGTTTTTAGAAGAGCGTACGCTCTCCTCTCACTCATTCTCCTACTCGCTCAGACCTTACACTCACTTCCCCCTCTCTTTACCGAATGACTTTTTCATTTCATTACACACTCGATAACATTTCCAAACTTTACCTGAAACCTTATAACATCGGCAGATCCCTCACGTTTCCTGCTTTTATATATTCCACCAGGTCCCTTCACGCTCCCTCACATCCCCACACAATATCTTATTTAACTACACTCCCTTAGACTTTCTAAAGTTCATTTACACTTCTTCACGTTACCTCGCATTCCATATTCCCAGACAGCCACAGACTCCCTAACTCCGCGGACACTCCTTACCTCATTAATACTTCACCGCTGCGTAGCACACTTTCAGTCCTTAACATTCCCTCACACTGTTAGAACCCTGCTCACTCCTGACAGTCCCTGACACCAACTCATGTCCTTCTATTTCCACACACTCCCGTACATTGACTTCTTCTCCCCATATACCACGAAAAGCCGGTCCAACCCCCCAACCCCTTCTCACATTTCATAATAGCCTCTAACTCTCCCTTACACATCGCTGCCACAGCTGCACCTTCGACCACACAAAGCAGCCTGAGCAACAGGTGATCGCCAAAACACCAGTTTCCGTAATGTTCCAAGTTCACAGCTGCATTCTTTTTCCCTCCCCCGGTGTCGGCAACAGGTAGTTCGCTTTAGGACTGGGTTGCCCTTTCATTCCCAGAGCTCTGTAATTGTGTGGTGGAATTGGTTCTTGCTGCTGGCGTGTTAGTGAGATGTTAAACGCTGAAGCGAATCAATTGGTTCGGGGCCAGTGGTGAAGGGACGTATAAAATACGATACAGCCCGTAATATAGCAATCCTCAATTTTCTCGTTGTCTTCCGGCTTGTTTATAGGGTGGTTGAAGAGGCTACGCCCGTGGGAACATACTCTTCACACGGACGTGTTCAAAAGGCCCTGGATAGGACTGCAAACTTTTGGCCATGAGGACATAGCTTCGTTGATGGGCACGTGAGAAAATTACGAAAACAAACATGAAATCAAAAAGATTTTGGTTACCAAGTAAAGGATAAAGTCGACTGAAATAAGAGAGGAAACATGCTTCGTCAGCCTCAGCTTATTGCAATCACTTGAACCTCTTCTGTTCATCATTAAGACCGGATCCAGAAATCATAGTTCCTTTAGAAATCAAAGTCTTAGCTTTAGCTTTCAGCTAAGCTAATCTACCTTCACGATTCTTCCGCGACTAAACACAGACAAAGAGGCTTACTTTAACTGTGAGCGAGTCATGATGTTATATGATTATTTAAACAACAAGTGTTGTAGAGCCTTTACAACACTGTAAGAGTTGCAGTAAAACGAAGAAAAGTGTAAATAAAGAAGAGGCCTGTATGTTGTAGTATCATTCTTGATTCCGTGGCCTCTAGCTCCAGTGAAAGGTCAAATTCTTGACGTCAGATGTCAGTCATGCTCAAACCGGCGGAAGTTGGAGAACATTGCCAAAAAACAAATAATAGAATTTCGAAGGTTAGCATGTGCATGATTTTGGATGTGACCACAAATGACTTACGGAAGTTCATAAAGCCAAAGGCCATAAGAAGGTTTCAGCATTATAGACGTAACAGCCTATCTCTCCTTTTTATATTTTAGTTTTAAGGATTTTTTTTAATGTTTATGTAATTCAACGGATACGTTGTTCCCTTTGACGTCACGCCGTGTGTTGAGAACAGTACCCACGCGCTTGGTGTAAAGGTCGCAACGCATTATTGATTTCTCGTGGTTGATATTTTGACTGAGAACTTGGACAGCATTTTACATCTGTCAGAATACTATGATCAACTCGTTTGTTTTTTCAAGGAGCCCAGGTCGATGTATCTGAAGAATTGATTTCAGAGGAATGGAAGGGAGTATGTTAGACTATACTATGTGGACTTATCCCATATGATATATATATATATATATATATATATATATATATATATATATATATATATATATATATATATATATATTGAACATGATGAATTATGTAAGTTATGCAAGGACGCTGCAATCAGAGAAAAGAATAACGTAAAATTGTTATGTATAACTAGACATCTCAATAGCAAGTGTGTACATGATCAAAGAAGTCTGCCAATTCGTAGATATTCATCCAAAGAGAATGCGTAACTGCGTCGTAAAAGCCTCTGTTGAGCAGAATGAAGTTTGAAGAGGAATGCGTCGTCGACCACATTGGACTCGCGAGAAATGGACGACTTGCCTTGGAGAGCACGTTGGAGGAAGGTTCACAGAACCCAGTGCTGTTGCGACCCAGATTTGCCTTGGGGGGAAACAGTAGGTTTTTGGGCGATATGAGAGGACCACCAAGAGGTCGTGATGGCTGAGTTCATTCTAAGAGAGGAATTTGTACTGTGTAGTGAATTGATCAAGGACCGTATTGAAGAAGGGCCTAATCACTGAAATCAGCGTAACTTTTGAGAGCAATGTTACATTTGGGGCAAGACTAATAAGCGACCTCGTTTATCCTTGGAAAAATTAACGTCTTTTTCTTCCTCCTCATTTACCCTCATATTCTCAAACGTCACAGCTTTGTCATACGAACACAAAAGGTGGAAGGACAGGGCCAAAGATATCTGGAGCTCGATACATCCTGTGTCTAAATTAATGGCTACTGTTTGGCATTCTGCCTAACAACTGCTCCCGCATGGCCCTATGTGACTTTACGACACTGGAAATGGAACCAATGCAGATGTTTTATGTAACAGACCTGAAAATTTGAGAGATTGTGAATACCTGTAGTCCTATATATATATATATATATATATATATATATATATATATATATATATATATATATATATATGATCTTTTCTAAGCCAGGCATCCAATTTATCGAACAGACCTTAGGGGAGGATGTACAGCTAGGTTGACTGTGGACCGACTGCCGCAACTATAGCAACTGATCTCTGACAGGATGTGTATTTTTATCTTCGTTAAAAGATTTGAACATTAAAAAGTTAATCGATCGAACTACAAGCGAAATATAAGTCAATATATGACCGGTTTGCAGAACCACAGTAACACTGGTCGACCATGGCTTCGTGCGCGCACATACACTGCAACTAAAACTTGCGGATTCTGGCATCATGAATAAACTGCAGATATGAATGTGTGCAAACTGATCCACAACCGGTCATTCCCTGAGTGAGACATAGAAAGGGAGAAAGACAGTCATATACAGATACAGTCAGGCGCAAACACAGACTTGAGACAGCCACAGATGCACCAGCAATAATCTTACCAGACGCTGAGGCAGCAACATCCCCAAAGCAACAGCAGCAGCAACTGCAGACACGGAAGCAGTAACAACCACAGATGACGAATGACCACGAGTGTGGAAGTAGCGATGGCCGCGAATGGCGGAAGTGAGTGAATACCACAAACTCGTAAGCATCATCGGCCGTAGACCAGCTTACAACGGTGGCAGCAGTCGATGAAACACCGTCATGTAGCTACAGACACTTGCACATTGCGAGTAATGAATCAACCGTTACAGCAATAGCAAGGGTTCCAACTTCTACAATAATTGCAGTCGAAAGAAAAGATAAGTTACAGATCTTTTAAGAGAGAGAGAGAGAGAGAGAGAGAGAGAGAGAGAGAGAGAGAGAGAGAGAGAGAGAGAGAGCATCGCCGTCACAAAAACACATCTTTATCTGGAGCAATATCCATCCATAGTCACCCCTAACACACGTATCCTCACAGCTGCGTACCATGTACCACACAAGTTGTTTCGCCCGGACACTCAAGCTCAGCCATAGTTTATAAAGTAAAGCGACCATCACCACAGCGCAAGAGCACGAGTCTCGCTTGACATCATCTAGCGACATCTACGACGTGTTGCAGACATCCGCTGGCACCCATCTCTCGAGGGGACGAGGCCATTATGCATATCATGCGAAAGTAATGGTAGCTTACTGAAAACTGTATGTGCCAGCTTTAGGCAGTTACCCTAGTGATATTTCTTCTTAGTAGGACAAAGGGAGGGTGTTAAATCTGAGGAAATGTTAGCATTTAATGTTCTCTGACAATTCATATCCCATGGCTTGATAGAAGCGAGGTAAGTAAATTTCTCGTGACACATCTTGGTTAGAGCTATGATAGCCGTCGGTCCGTTAGTGAAAAGTACAAGAGGCTAGTTTCTTCAGAACCTAAAGTTTTTATTTTTTTCATTTTCGCGCAAAACATTACACGCGGTTGAAAAGAAACTAAGTGTAGTTAACATAGCTGGGAAATGGATTGCAGTTATAGAATCTGTAATAAGTGATATTGCATTTCAGGGAGATATCCAGTTCCTACAGCATAATCTCAATCTAGATAATGATGATGGAAAGTGAGGGATATGTCATGGCTGTATCAGCAGCCAGGCAAACCAGCCAGCAGAATGCAAACACCGATGCTTCAGTCCAACATACTGAGGTACGCGTTGTATTGTGCCGAGAAAGGGTGCTTAATGGCTGGAGCAACTAACTCGACAGGGAGAGTAAAAATGACTAAATTAGTGCACCTCGCTGACGTCTGAGAGAAATTTAACCGTGGCATTAACAAATGGCTCTGTTTATGAGTCTGTTGCAATGTGCTTTGGAGAACTTCAGGACGCGTCTGTCTCACCCATCTGAAGCTGCACTCACCATACATAGATAACTTTTTTTCCGTCTTCGCTCTGGACACCAATCAGCCTTACATATTTCTAAACCTCGATGCATTATTTCGAAAGAACCTTCGGTCCCGCTCGTCAGACGCGGCCGGTATAGCATTTACCATGGAAACCTCCAGAACACCCCCCCCCTCCCAAGTCATTATTACATGTATAGTTTGCTCTCCCCTTGTTATGATTAGACTAATATACTCCTTAAATCATCTGCGCTCCTCCAATCACGTTAGCTTTGATACACCGCCAGTAAAACAGCTTACTGATGAATATGATTGCAAATGCAATTTATTGGTGACCAAAGACTCGTATGACTTAAGATTCTCTGCTCTCCCCAGATACCTTCGTGAACATCTATGATGAGACATTAGACTTCTTCTTCTTGGCTTCACAGAACTTGCGCCTTCCTAGCTATACCAGAGTATACGTTAAGATAGATAGTGCCAGTTTTTGGAACTTCCATTAGAATATCACAAAAACGTTTCCCCATTCTACAAACCCCCCAGATAAAGAAGTGTGGTAATGTCTTACGTTATGAACGCGCCCCTATCACTGAGGCAGTTATGGTAAACTATTTGTAGATATATTTGACATTTATCATATAAGAAATGCCTGCTAATCAACTTGTTCAGCCGGTATCACAAGTTAAAATGTTTTGCATGAATGATAATTCAGCGCGTCCTTTCTGCCACGTAAAACACTCGACGAATTACCATTACCTTGTTTGAGTGATCATTCCGCTGTTTTTTCTATCTAAGAGTAACTCGTCATTGTCAAAATGGTCTACATTCACGACGATAACCTAAAAATATCTGTGAAAGAACGATTCTTGTGTCTCTGTGCATGCATGCTCGCGGTAGCTTCCTCTTAATTCATTTTCAGACTGACAAAATATTACTAAGTCAACAAAACAGTGATACCAACCCCATAGAAAACGCTGTTAGTTGTTCATGTAGGAAAGTGGGTAAGGAAAGAAAGTCTTATGCAACCTGTAGATCCTCGTTTCACAATGACCAGTCACACACTGCACCCCATGAGACATCACCTTCCACTGTTGCCGCAACTCTTCTGATTATTAAATAGTATGAAATTAGACAACTAAAAAGTACCAAATAAGTAGAGAAAGTACGACCTTATTAAGGAATCATGACAACTTACCGTGTTTATTACTGACTTCCTTGTTGTACTTATGAATGTCTTTCTTTTTAGATCAAGTGTTTACACTCGCCTCTTCTTTTCCAGCACACAACTTTACAGGCTGTTCAAAAATCATATACATCACTGGCTGCCTGATGCCCTCTCAACTGTAACTTAACTCAATTTTGCATTCAAATAATGCATCGCTAATACTCAAACCTCTGCATAAAAATTTCTGACATATCTCTCAGTTCCTTTCAGAACGCTCACCTCTCTTCCTTCCTCCTCTTGTGTCCTGGTGCCTAAGCACACTAGGTTTCACACATCTCTCGTAACCCAAGTTCATTTTTACTCGCATCATTGTGGGACTCGCTTCTTTACACTGTCACATTTTCCTGCTACTACTTCTACAGTAAGTGCTTCCCCTTCCTTAGGTCTCACCTTACACTAACCCAGGGTTTCCCGACCTGTTTGTTTCTCTATACCCGTTGGGAATTCTGACAGGTTCCCATGTACCCATAAATGTTAAGGATCAAAAATTGATAGAATTATATTGTTTTTATATTATCATGAAATCTGTAAGGGATTATATAAGGATGTTATACTGATTTGTAGTGAGGGTGTTCTGTACTGCTTATGTTTTACATTACTCATGGCGTACATTGTGCAGCAGTGTACACCATGGTTATACTCTTAGGCCCCCCTATCTATGTATCTCTTGAGAAGTGCAAATGGACCTTTGGGGTTGCATGTACCCCAGGCTTGGAACCCCTGCACTAACCCGACTTCCCTTCCCCAAGACAATCCCAGACCATTGTTCTGTCTTTCACTAGGAGTTTATTTTCGTTCAGGGCGAGAACTTGCAGGTTCCGCTCCCTTGATCTCATCCTGGTTACAATCACACAGATTCAGACATCCCAGCCTGAGCCCTGAAGGAGGATAAGCACTCCTCGCTTGGCTTCTATTCCATCTTTTAGAAATTGAATTACCAGGAAGGGAGGGAAGGGTGGTTACCAGCCACACGTTCTCGTCCCTTTCAGTCACCTTCTGCAACGCGCAAGTAATAAAAACAAAGTTTTCATGCGTGTATGTAAACAATATTTGTTTGCCAATACGTTCCACGGTGAAATGGTACGTTAGGAAAGGTTTTAAAGCTGGACAATTCTTTCTTTCTACTTTGTATCCTTATTCTCGAACTTCGGGTTAATCTGTTCAGTTTCATTTTGGGTTCGTTACTGCTTGGTCATCATTATATTTCACTCTGATGCGCCAGTGAATACAGAATATATCTTTTATCTTATATAGCATATACAGTAACCTAAGATTTTGGTATAGTATTGTGAAAAACAAACATCGAGACTCGTTTAGTTTAAGTAACGCTTGGAAACGTCATTTGCAAGACGGGTAGCTGTCTCTAGCTACCTACAGCTGTCTCTTACTTCCTATCAAGGATTGCAAATACCCTAGATGACTACGGTAATAGGTAAAGGAAAATGTTTTCTGATGTTAATCAATGGGAAATATCGTGTGGGTCGCGTAAGGGACTCTGGGTGTTTAGGGTCGGAGAAGAAAGCCTCTCCGCGTCATTCCCGCATCAGAACACAGAGAAACTTGCATTATGCAGAATTGCCAGTGAAAGAAACTGATGCTTGGGTAACTACTCCTGGTAGACAGTAGTCATTTGTCCGGGACAACAATGTAATCTTTCTCCAGGAATGTGTCATGCGGGTGACCCACACGCCACCATCAGTGAGAACCCCAGATTCTTCTTGCAGCGGAATGTCGGCCGCCCGTCACACTGGCGTGATAGGAATCCGGCAACAGTTTTACTGTGTGTGTTGGCCTGGAGTTGTCTCTGGGTCACTGCCAGTGTGGGAGCAACGTCCTGCCACAGCCCACATGTTCTCCACAATGCTAATGTTTCATGACAGCGAGCGACATGGCTTTTCATTCGTTCTATTCATATTTGTTTTCATCTTTTTTTATTTTTGAAATGCGGTCATCTCTCGTGTCGATACCCATGGATATCGTATGTGATTTACGAATGAAAATACGTTGTATGATAAGGGACAATATGTTTCTAAATATTTCAGTTTCCCTTTCATTGTAATTCTCTCAGTGAACTCGCACAAGTTAATGGAACATCTGCATGCCTACGACGTTGCTGAAAGTCCCATCATGCAAGTAATGATACACAAATGTCCTCAGGTGTGTCGACAATAATCCAACAACGATTCGAATGCACGTCAGGGGCCAGACCGCCACCTGGTCATTTTGTCGTACACTGGTACCGAGCGAGTTGTTCCCACGAGGTGACCGGCTGGAGTGGTCATCGTCAGTCCAGACAAGTGAGACCGTTCGAATCATTTCCTCTGAGGCAATGATGGCCTGCGGTATACATCGTGTTCCCCCGGAGGAAGAGGGACACAAGCAGCCGCTAAAATAAGCAGAATCATGAGATGGTTATTTCCTTCCTTGGAAGTCAGAGGGAGAGAGAGAGAGTGTGTGGCCGGTCGCCTGTCCATGATGAGAGGGTACCATTCACTCAGATTTCTCCTGGCCTTCTCAAGCAGCACCGACTGCGACAGCTCCCGGCTAGAGGGGAGTCGACGCCCTTCCTCATTGCCACAGCTGCGTTCCTGCTGCTGCTGCTGAACGAGTTGCGTTGTCTTGGGATAACTTGTTGCCCTGTTTTATACTAAGCCTACGGTAAGGTTACATAAGTATGAGAATAATCTTTCATCTATGGATACAATTTTTTCAGTGCCACGAGTTAAGCATATTCATGAATCCATTTATCATCAGTAATAGGTCCATTATTGGGATGGAGATGCGCGTGTTTGAAGCTTCTAAGAATAATGACATTATAAGATTAAAGGAAGGAAAAAGGCAATCATTCAGTGATTGCACTATGGTATGCTTGTCCAGCTTCCAGGGGTAATTAGACGATCGGCATAGATGATAGGATTCACTGATACAGCGAAGAAGGCCATTAGTGGAAAGGATATTAATCTGTTACTTATCATTTGCTATTAGTGTCATTCGTGAACAAGTCCACAAGCAATTATTTCTGATTCCTAGTAGTTTCGGTTTAATTGGCACCCTACTCTTACTGGTCATCCATAGGTTGGTTGTTTGAAGTTACAAATCAACCCTTCATGAATAGAAATAAGCCTCGCATTCACACCTCATCAACATATGATCAGCACGAGAGAATGAATGGTGCAAGTGAAGTCCATAACTGTACAAATGAGTTTACTGGCTGCATACTGGAACTCGATAACCCGAAAGAGTCTATGAACTGTGATAATCCGGAGCCCAAAGGTTAGTATAGTCTTTCCAGCAGATTGCATTAAAGAATCCACAGATGGTACAGACGAGTTCAGAGGATACAGAAAACAGTCCACAAAAAAAGAAAAAAGTTCAGCGAGCTCTCAGATGGTAATGATAAACTCAGAGATGGTGCAACGAAGATTAACAGATATAGCACAAACGAGTTTGGATGTGTTAATATCAACTACTTCACAAATGTTATTACCATTGAAACGATCGCAAAGCCAGTAGACGGTGTTGATGAACCTAGAGATAGGACAAACTAGGGCACGTATGACGCAAACAAGCCTATCATCTATGACTTTCCAAATAACACCATCACTGGGCTTAGTAAAACAAGAAAACCTGCAGACAGCAAGAACGAACGAAATGAATAGGGAATACGAAAATATACAAATATTGAAAGACTTCATGAATACTAAAAGCGACCAAGAATCGATGCAAACTATTTTGCAAATTCACAAGTATGTTTGCAGACGTAGGAAAATTTCAGATTGCATTCGAGTCAGTGGTGACCTAATCAGACAGGCACAATGAGAAAAACGCAAAGAAATCCTTTAGAAAACATTTGTCATAACATGAACCAGATTGCTGAAACCATGAACACCAGCTGCTCAAACCGCCAGCTGTAAGGATTGCCAGTAAGCATGATCTCCTTTTTTTCCCCAAAGAAAATCTTGTGACTCCAATGGAGTCCGCCATAGACCACTTACCGTGCAAGGGAATCTTTGGATATTCACTTTACTCGCTGGGATCCTTTGCATACTTTCTTCCAGCAAAAGTACATTTACATTCGAGTATATATATATATATATATATATATATATATATATATATATATATATATATATATATATATATATATACACCAGAGCCTCGCAGCCTCGCGTGCATTGGGCCGCCAGAGCTGGTATTTTGGACATGAATCGAGAATGAATGATGACAATAACCATATTATATTTTTGTATGCTCGTGATTTTACAAAATCATCATCTGCTGTACATCATCCGTAGCTCTTCTGCTTGGTAGATAGAAATCGTTCCCGTGGTAAAAGTCGCCTCAGAAATGTTGAGGCTAAGAGTATGATCATAGTAAGAAAAAGAAAAAGATAAACGTACTTCCCAATTTAGCACTGATATAACTTCATAATCAAAAAGTAAGTTTCTCTGACATGACTGTTAAGGAGGAGACGAACCCCCACCCCCCATCTTGCTATGTATCATTATTCAAAAGTGATATTTTTTTTTTTTTTTACTGTTTTGACGTATTTGCAAGAGATATGTGAACTAATATCTCTATCTGCAGTAAGTTAGGAGAAACGCCTCCAAGAAAACTCAGAAGGAAAATCCAGGAATTGATTTGTAACGTCAGATGTGATATGGCGAAGTTCCTCAGGTCGCTGGGAAAGTGCCAGACTTTCAAGATGGAATTTCAGTGGAAAGATAAGCCCCTGCCACACGAGGATCTACAACCAAGTGAATTACAATGAGTTCAGAAAGCTGTATTCCTCGCGAACTTCCAATGAAATGGCGACCATCGCCTTATCGCTCTTCTCCTCACCTCACTTAAGTAACCTGATATATTGTCCTGGTTGCTCAGGGGGTCGGTGGTACTGCTGGAAGGTACAGGCTAAAGATTTTACTCTTCAGTGCGATACGATAATGGACTTAGCTCCCTTGGTGGTACCTGCGGAGGCTGTCCATACATCAGGCGCCTTAATGTCGGGGATAATGGTATTAGCCAGTTGGCATGTAGATGGAGGTTCTTGATAATGACCTCCTCCTACCTCTTCCATCCTACGTAAGGGGACTTCGCACAGTTCGCATACTTTATATTTTCCTTAACGAATCTCGGTCACAAGGCCACTTCGTCAGCACTCTAACACTATCACTGCAGTTCATGATCCTTCCCACCCGCCACGCCAACATGTCTTCACCATCTCCAGTGATATGCCTGTACAGTATGAGTGAGGTTAAACTTATGTCGATTCAGAAGTTTTTCAACTGCAAGCAACACTGCAGAATAATCTCTTTTGCACGGAGTTTAAAGTTTTCCAGAACGAAAACTGCATCTGTTCCACACTGACTCTTTCCTTCACACTGACTCTTTCATTCACAGAAGGTCGATATCTGTTGCTATTGGACAGAAATATCTGGTGACCATGGAAACCTCACTGGGGGCAATAAGTTATCTGACGGTAGTTTATAGACGACACTGTACTTTCTATTACTTCGAATGAAATAAGCACTGTATTCCGTGGCAGAGTCCATTGGTTAGATGCTATTTCAAAAGGAAACCAAGTTAAAATGATTTACTTGAACTGCTTGACATTAAGGGACAGGTTTCTGCAATAGAACACCAACATGTTGCTCATCAGCATTCATGGCCCGCCACCAGTAGTGACACAAGAGTGATTAAGGCCGGAAGCAAGTGTGGAGCCACGGTCTTAGCGTCCAACTTGCCAGCGCCCAACAATAGAGGACCCAACTTGGACAAAACCATTCGGCAATATCTCATCCGAGGAGTTCCAGACCACATTGTTCGCGTGTTTCCTTGGCTCTAGGCCCAACGCAGCTGTCAATAGGCCCAGCTATAAAATACTGCGGAATCATTTCAACTTCGGAAGCGTTTTAAACAGTCCTGTTCAAATATGAGGTCGGGAACAGCAAGTTTCAACCGTCGCTCTTGGATAAACATCAGTGTTTTTCTTGGCAAAGTTTATGACGAGCCAAGAAAGTTTCAAAAATTCATAATCTAAGATATATATATATATATATATATATATATATATATATATATATATATATATATATATATATATATATATGACCAAAAGGCGTCCTAGCTACGTCTCTTCATTGTATATCAACTGACTTATATTTCTCTCTTGTGTCTCCCCTGATGATGTGATCATTACACAAAAGTGCACTTGGGAACTTATCGTGTTTCATTTTCCCCGTGGACTCTCAGGAATATATATATATATATATATATATATATATATATATATATATATATATATATATATTTTTTTTTTTTTTTTTTCATACTATTTGCCATCTCCCGCGTTAGCGAGGTAGCGTTAAGAACAGAGAATTGGGCCTTAGAGGGAATATCCTCACCTGACCCCCTTCTCTGTTCCTTCTTTTGAAAAATTAAAAAATAAAAAAAAAAAACAAGAAAGGGGAGGATATATATATATACATATATAAGTGCATTATCCCATAAAAGGCTTCCTGGGGTTGCAGATAATTTCATTGACAATAATGATGATAATGGTGATGACAATAGAATAATACTAATGACTATGATAAAAGTAAAATTTTTTCATATTTGTGCGTCGTACTCCTTGTAGTGAGGAAGCGCTAAGACAGACGAAGAATGGCCTCATTTGTTCACATCCGCTCTCTAACTCTTGTGTATAATGCATCAGTGGCATATCTAATTAGCTAGTCTTACAACTAAGTAATTTGCTAGCCATGTGCTGGGTGTACTAACACCCCTCACATGGTCTGAATTTCTCTTTGAAATCGCGTGATGAGAAATGGAGGTTCTGCAGGCAACATGTTCTCCATGTTCTTTAGATGGCTCGATGATGTGAAGCACGAACAGGTGAGGCATAAGCTGAAACTGACTCTCATTCGTGTCTCTTTTTGTTGCTTTTGTCATTCTTCCTTTTCCGTGCATTTTCCTTTCTTTCATCCATTTTCGTACATTTTTTTTTTTTGCAACAACAACTCTTATTTCTTTCGCATTCCTATCCTTATTTCATCCCTTCTTATAGCTTGATTCAATGTTGTTTTTGCAACAATTTCCTCCTTCCTTCTCCTCCATCCTTCTCTAGTTCCCCTCTTCCTCTACCTGTCCTTCCCCCCACCTCTCCTCCTGTTTGCCACGTCTCCGCCGTTGGTGAGTTATCTCACGCCCTTGATGGATGCAATCGCGATGGCTGCCATATTCCATTAGTGGGTGATGGATGGGCTAAAATGTGTCGTAATAATCGCCACACAGCACCAGCTTAGGGGGCTCCCAGACTAGTGGCTGGTAACTGCACCTGGTCTGTGGTGAAGGGGTCGAGAGCTTCAGCAGTTGGTCTGGTGGTGAGTTTAGAGGAACTGCAACCGGTCTTGTCGTAAGGGTTGGGGGTCGAATTCCAGACTGTGAGGTGATGGTGTTAGGATTCTTGCAGTTGGTACTGAGGCTGGACTGAGGGACGGATGGTGGCAGTTGGTCTATCAGTGGTTAACAGTGGAATGAAGGATTCTCAGCCGCCCTTGTGATGAGAAGCTGATGTGCAACTGGTCTTATAGTGGCGTTCCTCTGCTTATCTGATGATGAGGGATCTGCATCTATAGAGCGAGAGACCTTCAGCTGATCTGAAGGTGCACATGATGGATCTACAACTGGTTTAATGGGAGGTTAATGGAGATATCCAGCTGCGATGATGTTGGGGGTTGAGTGAATACTGTTTAGCCTGATGGGTGGGTTCGGAGAATCTTCAGGTGGTCTGGTTGATGGGACTGACATTACCCAGCTAGTCTCGTTTCCGGGGGTTTGGAGACCTTCGCCTTACCGTGTGTGGATGGGGAATCTCTTCTAGCTTGGCGGTGGTTGTCGTGGCGGTAATAGGTGTCTTTCAGCAACCTTATTAGGTTAGATGAGGATTTTAAGCTGGTCTTTGGGTCGGGATCATTCAAATAATCTTGTTTTGTGGATGGGAAGCTCCAGCTGTGTGCTGGCGTGCTGCTGGATGCTTGAATTATTAGGGTCAAGAGACCTCCAGCTCGACGTTGAGAATAGGGGTCCCATTTTGGTCTGGCATGGGGTAAGAGGTTTTATGCTGATCTTGTGGGAAGAGCGTGAGACCTCTAGCGGGGTCACTGGTAGAATAGAGGAAATGCAGTTGTTGGAATTTGAGAATATATATATATATATATATATATATATATATATATATATATATATATATATATATATATATATATATATATATGTGAGAAATACTTAGAAAAGCAAATGGATTTGTATGTAGCATTTATGGATCTGGAGAAGGCATATGATAGAGTTGATAGAGATGCTCTGTGGAAGGTATTAAGAATATATGGTGTGGGAGGAAAGTTGTTAGAAGCAGTGAAAAGTTTTTATCGAGGATGTAAGGCATGTGTACGTGTAGGAAGAGAGGAAAGTGATTGGTTCTCAGTGAATGTAGGTTTGCGGCAGGGGTGTGTGATGTCTCCATGGTTGTTTAATTTGTTTATGGATGGGGTTGTTAGGGAGGTAAATGCAAGAGTTTTGGAAAGAGGGGCAAGTATGAAGTCTGTTGGGGATGAGAGAGCTTGGAAGTGAGTCAGTTGTTGTTCGCTGATGATACAGCGCTGGTGGCTGATTCATGTATGAAACTGCAGAAGCTGGTGACTGAGTTTGGTAAAGTGTGTGGAAGAAGAAAGTTAAGAGTAAATGTGAATAAGAGCAAGGTTATTAGGTACAGTAGGGTTGAGGGTCAAGTCAATTGGGAGGTGAGTTTGAATGGAGAAAAACTGGAGGAAGTGAAGTGTTTTAGATATCTGGGAGTGGATCTGGCAGCGGATGGAACCATGGAAGCGGAAGTGGATCATAGGGTGGGGGAGGGGGCGAAAATTCTGGGGGCCTTGAAGAATGTGTGGAAGTCGAGAACATTATCTCGGAAAGCAAAAATGGGTATGTTTGAAGGAATAGTGGTTCCAACAATGTTGTATGGTTGCGAGGCGTGGGCTATGGATAGAGTTGTGCGCAGGAGGATGGATGTGCTGGAAATGAGATGTTTGAGGACAATGTGTGGTGTGAGGTGGTTTGATCGAGTGAGTAACGTAAGGGTAAGAGAGATGTGTGGAAATAAAAAGAGCGTGGTTGAGAGAGCAGAAGAGGGTGTTTTGAAGTGGTTTGGGCACATGGAGAGGATGAGTGAGGAAAGATTGACCAAGAGGATATATGTGTCGGAGGTGGAGGGAACAAGGAGAAGAGGGAGACCAAATTGGAGGTGGAAAGATGGAGTGAAAAAGATTTTGTGTGATCGGGGCCTGAACATGCAGGAGGGTGAAAGGAGGGCAAGGAACAGAGTGAATTGGAGCGATGTGGTATACCGGGGCTGACGTGCTGTCAGTGGATTGAATCAAGGCATGTGAAGCGTCTGGGGTAAACTATGGAAAGCTGTGTAGGTATGTATATTTGCGTGTGTGGACGTATGTATATACATGTGTATGGTGGGGGGGGGGGGGTTGGGCCATTTCTTTCGTCTGTTTCCTTGCGCTACCTCGCAAACGCGGGAGACAGCGACAAATTATAAAAAAAAAAAAAAAAAAATAAATATATATATATATATATATATATATATATATATATATATATATATATATATATATATATATATAATCTTTTCTTTTGTCCTGCTATTGTAAGTGATAGGGATATGACATTTGGTTTGGTAGAGAAGACGAGCTCTCCAGCTGTTCTGGTGGGTGAAAAGGGACCTGCACCTACTTTGCTGAGGGGATTTTGCTGGACCTTTTACTGGCTTACCATAGAATGATGTCCATTTGGCTGGTAAAGGTGAACTACAGTTGATCTCGAGTTTGGTGGAATGGAATCTTCGATAAGGTTAGGGGGAACTAGGGACGTGTAGCTGGTTTGATGGTGGGTATATATACAAAGGAATACAAAGGAATGGGAACAGCAACAGCCCATAGTAGAAGAGATTATAAGCACACAGATCATTGTAGTAAGATTTTGAAAACAATTTGATGATTTTTGGGGAAATACCTACAAAACATTATATGTAATTCAGGAGGCTTGGGTAATGTCAGCTGAGCTCGTGAATTGAAATATTCATTAGATCCGTTTTTAAAGGTATCCATGGTGGTTCTTCCCACTACTGTTGATTTATCATTTAAAAGTTTTTTGTGTGAGTTAGCCGAAGTTTGTAATGTACACTATTCGATCATGTCGGGAGATTTTAACATTCCAGTATCGCTATGAGAAGAATCCTTCTCTAGTAGCTCCGGGCGAGGACGCCACTTAAACGTGCTTGGGGGAGCTTGGGTTGTTGGTCTGGTAGCTAGAGGTAAAAGGATATCCAATGAATCTAATAACTGGAGGTAGGGATGGATGTTTTTATGTCTCGATGATGAGACTGATGGATCTACATCTGCTAGTCTTGTGGTCGAGATGGGAGGCACCGCACCAACAACTGTTATGGTGCTGGGGATAGAAGGCACCATACTGGTGTGGTGGTGGAGATAGGAGTCGCCACACCAACAGCTTGTGTAGGTACTGGGGATAGATGGCACCTTACAGCTTGTGGGGGTAGTGGAGATAGAAGGCACCATACCAACAGTTGGTGTGGTGATGGGGATAGGAGGCAACTGATCTAATGGTGGGGGTTGAGGGCACTTACAAATGTTCTTCTAAGGAAGTTGAGCATCTAATTCAGGGTTTCAATAATTCATTAACTCAGACAGATTGTAGAGGGTGACTCTTTCTCTACCCTGTTCTCAAAACATCTTGCCATTTCTTTGATCAGAGTTAATGGGCTTTGATATATATATATCTTCCTTTTAATACAAGAGATAGATAATGACCCATGATATTAAAATCTTATTGCCGTTTGGTAAATGTGGCCACCGATGAATATCGCTTTCAAATTGCATTCTCTCAATGCAGTCTACCAACAACAGCCTGACTATGACTGCGATGACTATAAAGCAATAACTACTTTATAACAAAGAGCACAATGTGGGGGCCTTTGTTCTACCGCGCACTGGGCAGTGTTTCCAGCTATGGTATGGTCAGAACTCGTTACAATCATGTTTCAGGATAAATGTACGCTAACTTTTTTTTCTCTAATCTAAAGATTGCCAGACCTATTATAATTCTATATAAGTGAGTGTATTCAGACGCATTTTCATCCTAATTTCATTTCCCTTGAGAGAGAGAATTGAGAATTCTGTTCAGAATTTCCTGCACGTCATAAGTGGCAACCACCGATAGGGGCGGGAGAGAGGGGGCTGGAAACTTTTCCCTCTCTATATTACCGCTAAAGTAAAAACAGGAACAGAAGGAGGCTTTATCCTCGAAGGCTCAGGCTGGGGTGTCTGTGAGTGCGTGCGTGGTAACAGGATGAATAGTAGGGAACGATAGGATCAGTCTGGATCTTCTTGCTCTCTGTGTGAGGCTAAGATCTGAACAGTCAGGGGTCGAGTAACGTGCATTTGATAGAACGATCTGGATCGATGTGGTATGTGAGGGATGACGTGAGGCCAGTGGGCTAAACCATAGCATATGAAGCTGTCAAGGTAAACCATGGAGATAGTCAGTCTATGAGGTTTGGATATGAATGGTGGTCTCTGGTTTCGGTACATTATACATGACAGCTAGAGATTGGATGTGTGCAAATGAAGCCATTATTCATCTGTTCCTGGTGCTACCTCACTAAAGGGGGCTAGGCCATTAGATATATGAAATATAAAAGGCATTCTCGATGATATATTTCAAGAGAGAGAGAGAAAATTTTTTTCAGGACTATTGATGCTTTTGATGAAATGCATAACTGGGGAATGTCACCTCATGTGATTAAAATTCGTGTTTTCCTCAAGTTTCCTCGGAAGTGTCAGCATCTGTACATCTGGTTATAAAGAACAGGCATAGTACCGTAACAGACCCCGACGTTGAGTGATGGCCCGTGTTAAGTGAACTGAATTTTAAGAATCTCGGTATTGGTTATGCTCCAACATTGTGATTAATATTGGCTTGAAAAATACTAATGAATATTAAACAGAGGGGCCGAGTTATGGTGCGCAGCTGAGGCACTGATATTGTGCCATTAGAATGTAAGTTGTAGTGCCTTAAATATCACTGGTAGTCGAGTTTAAATGTTCCCCGTCTAAACAAAGCCAGGAAGTTTTAGTCATAAGGATTACATTGCACCAGGGCTGCCATATAGATGAGTAACACAGGCAGAACACACACATAAACTCTCATAGTGTTGCTCATTGTGAGCAGTCGATGTTATACACGCAGGCCTTTTTACTTTTTTTTTTTTTACTGCATTATAGTTTTAGTTATCACGGGCCTGTTTCATGATTTGTCACACTATAATGTGATGGAAATCAGACATACTATAATTCATCACAGAGTAGCAGTTTAAGTTACACTAAAGTTATAACTGATCAAGTAATTGCCTTTTAGTTAAACGAAGGAGTTGTTAAGGTGGAAATACTGCACTGCCAGCCTCTCCCCACTCTCATTAACCATAGCACAGTACGTTCGGTAAAAGCCCGACATAAAGTCAACGTTACCGCCATCCTAAAGGTAAGCTATGAATGTATCAGCCAAGGTTTAAGATCGTTTGCTCGATATATTTGAGGGTGATAACTGGTATGTGTGCAAACCTCACTGTCTTGATTACAACGATATCTTTGCTGTAAGAGCAGTCATTACCGATCAGACGCGGCAAAAATGCTATTCATCGAGTTACGACGACGTAAGGGAAGACCTGGACGTAATTGAGTCATCAGTTATGCCACAGCTTAAGGTTATAGAACAGTACGATGGAGCAGTGATGCCTGCTGGCTGACGGAGATTCTCAGCAGCGGCGGAGCATCGTAGCTCATGACTGGTTGTACAACACAAGGTGTGACGTTCATGTAACACACACAAGGTCTTGTTGAGAACGAACTCTTAATCAGTTTTGCTGACGATCGTAGAGACGTAAGGCAATCAAATGGATGAATTAGATCTGTATTCTCATGCATCATGAAAAACTGTATATTTAAAAAGCTTATAGTAACATCGTATCATCTCAAAATTTCTGTAACTCAAACCAACTATATAGTTACGTTATTATTTATAGGATTTCTTTTAGCTGACGCTTATATCTGAGGAGAAAAAAAAATGGATATCTGATCATCAGATGGACTTCATGGACTCCCTCGTTGTTGCGTTTAACGTTCCCGACGGTGACGCACTCACGGGCCGCCCAGGGTAGAGCACATACGTTCGATCCCTGGTCCCGGCAGTCAGTCCACAGTCAACACAGCTGTTCATCCACCCATAGGAGTTGGTCGATAAAATGGGTACCTGGATCAGGCTAGGGTATATATGTGTTTATAGCGTTAGTGGGATGTCCTTGATTAAGGTCTTGATTGCCCGTACCGTCTTAGCTAACATAAAAAGAAATATATATAGCCAACCCTGTACACCTTCTATCAGGAAAAAATTAAAATCCTTACTGGCAATCATATTTGTCTCAGCGAATGTCTTGCTAGGACAAATTTGACGTCAGTGAGATCTGCCTTCTACTAGATTCGTCTAACGACCTGGCTCGTTTACCAGTTGTACTGGTTTAGGTGTAAAGGTGAGCTGAACTGATGTCACTTCATACATACGACGCTCGCAGAATTAGACAACCTTGCCATCACTACTTGCACCACCCTTATGGCACGGAGTAATAGCAGTGATAACAATAACATAGCCTCTGTAGGTAATGCTCTTTAGAAGTTCATTATTCATCCTCACTTTGTTTTCTTCCTTCCTAGTCAAACCAGACTTCAGTTCCTTGTGTATCAAAATTATAGTGACATGACACATCAGTTTCACTTTCTCAAATGCCGCGTTTTGATTGGCTATCTGCTACCTCACATAGAGCTATCTTAGCATGAGAGGGCTTAAGTGAAACCAGACACTGATTTTCTTTAAGATATTCTCACATGATGATACCGTCCTCTTATAGAGCAGGATTCCCAATGTTCAGTGATACTCTTATTCTCAACGGATATAGATGAATACTTCGCTCTCCATCTCCCCAACTGCAGCGTAAATCTCTTGCAGCTCTACTTATGTGGTGAGAAATAACATCAGACTGTCGAAAAAAAAAGTCTTTCATTCTTAATCTCATTTGCGTCCAACTCCCATATTGATATTCCACATCCCGCCCTTCCACTTCCATCTCTTAAACCATCACAAGATATATATTCTTTAGAGTGTGATCAGCCATGTGCCGACACCATGTTCTCAGATGTCCTGGAACCTATATAGTCTTCTTCATGAATAATCTCATATTTACATACACCCTCCTGCTCATGGAGGACGAAGATTCCTGCTCTCCTCTAGTGATTTACAAAAGTGAACAATTTGACACTTGACTATATATATATATATATATATATATATATATATATATATATATATATATATATATATATATATATATATATATATATGCAAGAAGTAGACAAGCAGGGAGTGTATGTCAGATGCAGGTAAAACCACAAGGAAGCGGAAAATGACAACCTCAGGATGTAGTTATACAAAAGCGCTTGACACTTCGTATTTTCCGTGTCCTTGTGGTTTTACCTGCTTATATATATATGTAATCTCCCCTCTGGTTCCACACAGACTCAGTCTTACATTCCCTTTCATTATGTAGCTCTTTATGGTATCAACTCGTCCTTTTCTTGCTAGTATCACTTAATTCACGAATTTCCCCGCATTCTGTCATAGGTATTTGGCACACTTGCTTTCATACGAAGCAATATGCTTCGCTGGCATCCTACTGTAGCTTTAATTTGCCTTAAATTGTATCAGACTAGATTCGTCAGCGACGACAGGAGAGAGAGAGAGAGAGACGGTATTCTCAAAGACCTCATATGATTACGATGAATGTGACAACACCGTATCCAGACCAGGATGGAGAGGGCAACGGCTGTAAGATTACTTTGCATAAAACTGCAATAGGTCTAATGCTAGTATTCTTAGCTTGTTAGAGCCTAATATACACGCCTTGGTGCATATAGGCTTCTCTTATTCCAAGCGCCTAAGTAATATCTAGTGTGTGCCTTGCGCTTAGATTTTTCTTCTTCGTTTATACATGTCAGATATTTGAAGTTATGACTGGCTTCTTCAGTGCCACTTGCATATCTTATTGTTTCTCGGTAGGATACTGTAATGTTACGTCATCCCTGTGAGTCACTGGCCTGACGCGACTTGGCAACATAGGTTTCGCAATTTTGTTAACTAATACGTTAAAAAGGTTTGATTTAAGATGCTTCCTTGAAGAGTTTGATAACTTGTCTGCATAGGTTTCGCAAATTTGTTAACTGACGTTAATGATGTTGGATCTAAGATGTTCCCTTGAAGAATTTCAGATACAGAGTCTCTTGTTATAGACATTTTGATACCGGTAGCTCATTTTCTAACGCCCAGCTAAGTACTCCAAGGTTCGCCATTTCCTTCAACGCACGACCATTTGCTTTACCAAAGACAACACTGAGGTCTACAGAACTCCCGCAAGACTCACGGCGACTAAATAGGCAAGTCATGACACATCAGGTAGTAGCTGTATGACCTACGGGGGACAATGGGTGATTTAAAAGTAAGATTTCCAACCTTTCCTACATCCAGGATGTTAGTAAGACTAGGCTAGAGCCGTAACTACTGACCCTTGGCTGCTGGGACAGGAACTGCTTCCTTCCTCTATCTAACCAGTTTTCTTGTCTTGAACATAAAAAAATCTAACAACTGAACCTTTTTAGCAACTTTGAAATTCCGAAATTTTCTACATTTATAGATTTTTATGAAATGTTTAGTCTGTTGTATTTTGGGATGAACTTCTACTAGCCTAAAAATCATGTTGCCAAGATACAAGGTCGTTTCTGTTTCGAAGACATTTACTGTCTTGTCTCATTATAACATCCTCTGACCTCCGGCCACACCCGCCCGAAAACGTGACTCTAGTTCAAGCAGTTTGACTGTTCAAGCCTTGTGAACGGGTTACAAGCAATAAATGCAAACTTAACCTCGAGAATAACACTTCACTCTGTGTAGTAGATGTGTATCCACAAAGTTCATGTTCTGAAAAGTGATTTTCTGTTATCATGAGTTCTACTAAGAACATATGCGGGTACCTGATACTCCTGTGCTTAAGAACGTGTGAGTAATTTTTACCAATGCACATCGACTTCATTTATGAGGAATGCATATCGAATGGCTAGCCTCATGTTCATGAGGTCAGGGACGTGTAGTTACTTCATCTTTCTTATCATAACCTTCTTACGCGGTTGCAATAGTTCCTCGTGGGTATAATTAGAAACATAGCTAGAATAATCAGATCACTGCGGGGGAGTCTATGTGTTGGATTAATATACTCGGTGATAACTCCATTTCTCTCTGAAGCTAAGGGGAAATAGCTTCATCTACCATTCCCTTTTGATCATATTAATCATATTTTCTGCATGACTGTTGATTTCTATCTTACTACCGTACTGTGAAATCCGTGCATGGTTGCAATGCGTTCGTGAGAAGTTCATAGGAGTACACGTATATGCGAAACATATTTTCGTGTAAGGGTGATTGACAGGTAAAATAATGGTATTCGTGTTCGGAGAGTTTTTACGACGTTCTCGGAAATGCATAGACGCATGAACCACTCACGAATGTGACCATGCATGCGTGCGTGCGTAGTGCGAGGTACGCATTTTATCTTTCTGTTTCCCCTCGTAAATAGCCGTGACGAGAATGAGGAATGACCTGTAAATAATTTACATGAACAAGAATAAAACTGACGGCTGGATGTGTGAGTGGCTGAGAAACTCTGGTCGGTAGCCATTTGTCCTGGTAAAATATTTACGCAGGCTAAGGGCTTGCCTCCGGAAATAGAAATACCACTGAATTTTACAGAGAGCTAAGGCTTCTTTCCTTTACCACAAGATTTCCTCAGTTACAGACTACTTGTGAACATAGATTGTTGTTTAGGAAATGCATTCCCGCTTATTTACGGCCATAGACATGAAGTGAGGAGCAGAAAGTTCTTGATAAACAACGCCATACGAACGGCCCCAGAACATACATGCAGCCTGCTTGACTCCTTTTCATGTTCTTTGTTCAAGGTCGCCGTCTTTCTTCTATGCCTACTTTCGGAGTCTGGGGTCTAATGACAATGCTTTGTTTAATAGCTGGCTGTTTGCTGTTCTACGTATCTCCAGTTCAGTGTTACACACTCAAAGTACACGAACATTGTTCTCTCTCTCTCTCTCTCTCTCTCTCTCTCTCTCTCTCTCTCTCTCTCTCTCTCTCTCTCTCTCTCTCTCTCTCTCTCTTAACCTTTTCTTTCCTGAGCCTCTAACTGTTGGTGGATTCCCATCCTGAACATACTTTCCTTCCTGCATATAAGATATGATCTCATCCCCCTTCAAGTACCCTCATGTCTGCTTGTATGTAGAACATGTTTAGTGTTTAAGGTGTGAGTTCGTGCTACCTGCTATATATATATATATATATATATATATATATATATATATATATATATATATATATATATATATATATATATACATATATATATATATATATATATATATATATACCTGGGGATAGGGGATTAAGAATACTTCTCAAGTATTCCCTGCGTGTCGTAGAAGGCGACTGAAAGGGGAGGGAGCGGGGGGCTGGAAATCCTCCCCTCTCGTTTTTTTTTAATTTTCCAAAAGAAGGAACAGAGGGGCCAGGTGAGGATATTCCAAAAAAGGCTCAGTCCTCTGTTCCTAACGCTACCTCGCTAACGCGGGAAATGGCGAATAGTTTAAAAGAAAGAAGAAATATATATATATATATATATATATATATATATATATATATATATATATATATATATATATATATATATATATATATGTTTAATTTGTTTATGGATGGGGTTGTAAAGGAGGTAAATGCAAGAGTCCTGGAAAGAGGGGCAAGTATGAAGTCTGTTGGGGATGAGAGAGCTTGGGAAGTGAGTCAATTGTTGTTCGCTGATGATACAGCGCTGGTGGCTGATTCATGTGAGAAACTGCAGAAGCTGGTGACTGAGTTTGGTAAAGTGTGTGGAAGAAGAAAGTTGAGAGTAAATGTGAATAAGAGCAAGGTTATTAGGTACAGTAGGGGTGAGGGTCAAGTCAATTGGGAGGTGAGTTTGAATGGAGAAAAACTGGAGGAAGTGAAGTGTTTTAGATATCTGGGAGTGGATCTGTCAGCGGATGGAACCATGGAAGCGGAAGTGGATCATAGGGTGGGGGAGGGGGCGAAAATTTTGGGAGCCTTGAAAAATGTGTGGAAGTCGAGAACATTATCTCGGAAAGTAAAAATGGGTATGTTTGAGGGAATAGTGGTTCCAACAATGCTGTATGGTTGCGAGGCGTGGGCTATGGATAGAGATGTGCGCAGGAGGATGGATGTGCTGGAAATGAGATGTTTGAGGACAATGTGTGGTGTGAGGTGGTTTGAGCGAGTAAGTAACGTAAGGGTAAGAGAGATGTGTGGAAATAAAAAGAGCGTGGTTGAGAGAGCAGAAGAGGGTGTTTTGAAATGGTTTGGGCACATGGAGAGAATGAGTGAGGAGAGATTGACCAAGAGGATATATGTGTCGGAGGTGGAGGGAACGAGGAGAAGAGGGAGACCAAATTGGAGGTGGAAAGATGGAGTGAAAAAGATTTTGTGTGATCGGGGCCTGAACATGCAGGAGGGTGAAAGGAGGGCAAGAAATAGAGTGAATTGGAGTCATGTGGTATACAGGGGTTGACGTGCTGTCAGTGGATTGAAGCAAGGCATGTGAAGCGTCTGGGGTAAACCGTGGAAAGCTGTGTAGGTATGTATATTTGCGTGTGTGGACGTGTGTATGTACATGTGTATGGGGGGGGGGGGGGGGGGGGTTGGGCCATTTCTTTCGTCTGTTTCCTTGCGCTACCTCGCAAACGCGGGAGACAGCGACAAAGTATAAAAAAAAAAAAAAAAAAAAATGTATATATATATATATATATATATATATATATATATATATATATATATATATATATATAGGGGAGAAAGAATACTTCCCACGCATTCCTCACGTTTTGTAGAAGGCGACTAAAGGGGACTGGAGCGGGGAGCCAGAAACCCTCCCCTCCTTGTATTTTAACTTTCTAAAAGGGGAAACAGAAGAAGGAGTCACGCGAGGAGTGCTCATCCTCCTCGAAGGCTCAGAGTGGGGTGTCTAAATGTGTGTAACCAAGATGAGAAAAAAGGAGAGATAGGTAGTATGTTTGAGGAAAGGAACCTGGATGTTTTGGCTCTGAGTGAAACGAAGCTAAAGGGTAAAGGGGAAGAGTGGTTTGGAAATGTCTTGGGAGTAAAGTCATGGGTTGGTGAGAGGACAAGAGCAAGGGAAGGAGTAGCACTACTCCTGAATCAGGAGTTGTGGGAGTATGTGATAGAGTGTAAGAAAGTAAATTCTAGATTGATAAGGGTAAAACTGAAAGTTGATGGAGAGAGATAGGTGATTATTGGTGCATATGCACCTGGGCATGAGAAGAAAGATCATGAGAGGCAAGTGTTTTGGGAGCAGCTGAATGAGTGTGTTAGTGGTTTTGATGCACAAGACCGGGTTATAGTGATGGGTGATTTGAATACAAAGGTGAGTAATGTGGCAGTTGAGGGAATAATTGGTATACATGGAGTGTTCAGTGTTGTAAATGGAAATGGTGAAGAGCTTGTAGATTTATGTGCTGAAAAAGGACTGGTGATTGGGAATACCTGGTTTAAAAAGCGAGATATACATAAGTATACGTATGTAAGTGGGAGAGATGGCCAGAGAGCGTTATTGGATTACGTGTTAATTGATAGACGCACGAAAGAGAGACTTTTGGATGTTAATGTGCTGGGAGGTGCAACTGGAGGGATGTCTGATCATTATCTTGTGGAGGCGAAGGTGAAGATTTGTGGGGGTTTTCAGAAAAGAAGAGAGAATGTTGGGGTGAAGAGAGTGGTAAGAGTGAGTGAGCTTGGGAAGGAGACTTGTGTGAGGAAGTACCAGGAGAGACTGAGTACAGAATGGAAAAAGGTGAGAACAAAGGAGGTAAGGGGAGTGGGGGAGGAATGGATGTATTTAGGGAAGCAGTGATGGCTTGCGCAAAAGATGCTTGTGGCATGAGAAGCGTGGGAGGTGGGTTGATTAGAAAAGGTAGTGAGTGGTGGGATGAAGAAGTAAGATTATTAGTGAAAGAGAAGAGAGAGGCATTTGAACGATTTTTGCAGGGAAAAAATGCAAATGAGTGGGAGAGGTATAAAAGAAAGAGGCAGGAGGTCAAGAGAAAGGTGCAAGAGGTGAAAAAGAGGGCAAATGAGGGTTGGGGTGAGAGAGTATCATTAAATTTCAGGGAGAATAAAAAGATGTTTTGGAAGGAGGTAAATAAAGTGCGTAAGACAAGGGAGCAAATGGGAACTTCAGCGAAGGGGGCAAATGGGGAGGTGATAACAAGTAGTGGTGATGTGAGAAGGAGATGGAGTGAGTATTTTGAAGGTTTGTTGAATGTGCTTGATGATAGAGTGGCAGATATAGGGTGTTTTGGTCTAGGTGGTGTGCAAAGTGAGAGGGTTAGGGAAAACGATTTGGTAAATAGAGATGAGGTAGTAAAAGCTTTACGGAAGATGAAAGCCGGCAAAGCAGCAGGTTTGGATGGTACTGCAATGGAATTTATTAAAAAAGGGGGTGACTGTATTGTTGACTGGTTGGTAAGGTTATTTAATGTATGTATGATTCATGGTGAGGTGCCTGAGGATTGGCGGAATGCTTGCATAGTGCCATTGTACAAAGGCAAAGGGGATAAGAGTGAGTGCTTAAATTACAGAGATATAAGTTTGTTGAGTATTCCTGGTAAATTATATGGGAGGGTATTGATTGAGAGGGTGAAGGCGTGTACAGAGCATCAGATTGGGGAAGAACAGTGTGGTTTCAGAAGTGGTAGAGGATGTGTGGATCAGGTGTTTGCTTTGAAGAATGTATGTGAGAAATACTTAGAAAAACAAATGGATTTGTATGTAGCATTTATGGATCTGGAGAAGGCATATGATAGAGTTGATAGAGATGCTCTATGGAAGGTTTTAAGAATATATGGTGTGGGAGGCAAGTTGTTAGAAGCAGTGAAAAGTTTTTATTGAGGATGTAAGGCATGTGTACGTGTAGGAAGAGACGAAAGTGATTGGTTCTCAGTGAATGTAGGTTTGCGGCAGGGGTGTGTGATGTCTCCATGGTTGTTTAATTTCTTATGGATGGGGTTGTTAGGGAGGTGAATGCAAGGGTTTTGGAAAGAGGGGCAAGTATGCAGTCTGTTGTGGATGAGAGAGCTTGGGAAGTGAGTCAGTTGTTGTTCGCTGATGATACAGCGCTGGTGGCTGATTCATGTAAGAAACTGCAGAAGCTGGTGACTGAGTTTGGTAAGATGTGTGAAAGAAGAAAGTTAAGAGTAAATGTGAATAAGAGCAAGGTTATTAGGTAAAGTAGGGTTGAGGGTCAAGTCAATTGGGAGGTAAGTTTGAATTGAGAAAAACTGGAGGAAGTAAAGTGTTTTAGATGTCTGTGAGTGGATCTGGCAGCGGATGGAACCATGGAAGCGGAAGTGGATCATAGGGTGGGGGAGGGGGCGAAAATCCTGGGATCCTTGAAGAATGTGTGGAAGTCGAGAACATTATCTCGGAAAGCAAAAATGGGTATGTTTGAAGGAATAGTGGTTCCAACAATGTTGTATGGTTGCGAGGCGTGGGCTATGGATAGAGTTGTGCGCAGGAGGGTGGATGTGCTGGAAATGAGATGTTTAAGGACAATATGTGGTGTGAGGTAGTTTGATCGAGTAAGTTATGTAAGGGTAAGAGAGATGTGTGGAAATAAAAAGAGTGTGGTTGAGAGAGCAGAAGACGGTGTTTTGAAATGGTTTGGCCACATGGAGAGAATGAGTGAGGAAAGATTGACCAAGAGGATATATGTGTCAGAGGTGGAGGGAACAAGGAGAAGTGGGACACCAAATTGGAGTTGGAAAGATGGAGTGAAAAAGATTTTGAGTGATCGGGGCCTGAACATGCAGGAGGGTGAAAGGCGTGCAAGGAATAGAGTGAATTGGAACGATGTGGTATACCGGGGTCGACGTGCTGCCAGTGGATTGAACCAGGGCATGTGAAGTGTCTGGGGTAAACCATGGGAAGTTTTGTGGGGCCTGGATGTGGAAAGGGAGGTGTGGTTTCGGTGCATTATTATATGACAGCTAGAAACTGAGTGTGAACGAATTGGGCCTTTGGTGTCTTTTCCTAGCGCTACCTCGCACACATGAGGGGGGAGGGGGCTGTTATTCCATGTGTGGCGAGGTGGCGATGGGAACAAATAAAGGCAGACAGTATGAATTATGTACATGTGTATATATGTATATGTCTGTGTGTGTACATATATGTGTACATTGAGATGTATAGGTATGAATATTTGGGTGTGTGGACGTGTATGTATATACATGTGTGGGCGGGTTGGGCGATTCTTTCGTCTGTTTCCTTGGGCTACCTCGCTAACGCGGGAGACAGCGACAAAGCAAAATAAATAAGTAAATAAAAATAATTATTCTATGAGTCCACGGGGAAAATGAAACACTCATAGGAATATCTTGATCACGCGCAAAACTGTGATCCTTTCCAGTGTATATATATATATATATATATATATATATATATATATATATATATATATATATATATATATATATGTAGGTTTGCGGCAGGGGTGTGTGATGTCTCCATGGTTGTTTAATTTGTTTATGGATGGGGTTGTTAGGAAGGTGAATGCAAGAGTTTTGGAAAGAGGGGCAAGTATGAAGTCTGTTGGGGATGAGAGAGCTTGGGAAGTGAGTCAGTTGTTGTTCGCTGATGATACAACGCTGGTGGCTGATTCATGTGAGAAACTGCAGAAGCTGGTGACTGAGTTTGGTAAAGTGTGTGAAAGAAGAAAGTTAAGAGTAAATGTGAATAAGAGCAAGGTAATTAGGTACAGTAGGGTTGAGGGTCAAGTCAATTGGGAGGTAAGTTTGAATGGAGAAAAACTGGAGGAAGTAAAGTGTTTTAGATATCTGTGAGTGGATCTGGCAGCGGATGGAACCATGGAAGCGGAAGTGGATCATAGGGTGGGGGAGGGGGCGAAAATTCTGGGAGCCTTGAAGAATGTGTGGAAGTCGAGAACATTATCTCGGAAAGCAAAAATGGGTATGTTTGAAGGAATAGTGGTTCCAACAATGTTGTATGGTTGCGAGGCGTGGGCTATGGATAGAGTTGTGCGCAGGAGGATGGATGTTCTGGAAATGAGGTGTTTGAGGACAATGTGTGGTGTGAGGTGGTTTGATCGAGTAAGTAACGTAAGGGTAAGAGAGATGTGTGGAAATAAAAAGAGCGTGGTTGAGAGAGCAGAAGAGGGTGTTTTGAAATGGTTTGGGCACATGGAGAGAATGAGTGAGGAAAGATTGACCAAGAAGATATATGTGTCGGAGGTGGAGGGAACGAGGAGAAGTGGGAGACCAAATTGGAGGTGGAAAGATGGAGTGAAAAAGATTTTGTGTGATCGGGGCCTGAACATGCAGGAGGGTGAAAGGAGGGCAAGGAATAGAGTGAATTGGATCGATGTGGTATACCGGGGTTGACGTGCTGTCAGTGGGTTGAATCAGGGCATGTGAAGCGTCTGGGGTAAACCATGGAAAGCTGTGTAGGTATGTATATTTGAGTGTGTATGTATATACATGTGTATGGGGGTGGGTTGGGCCATTTTTTTCGTCTGTTTCCTTGCGCTACCTCGCAAACGCGGGAGACAGCGACAAAAAAAAAAGAAAAAAAAATATATTTTTTTTTCTTTCTTTCGTACTATTCGCCATTTCCCGCATTAGCGAGGTAGCGTTAAGAACAGAGGACTGGACCTTTGAGGGAATGTCCTCACCTGGCCCCCTTCTCTGTTCTTTCTTTTGGAAAATTGAAAAAAATGAGAGAGGAGGATTTCCAGCCACCCGCTCCCTCCCCTTTTAGTTGCCTTCTACGACACGCAGGGAATACGTGGGAAGTATTCTTTCTCCCCAATCCCCGCGGATAGTATATAGTATATAGTTTGGTAAAGTGTGTGAAAGAAGAAAGTTAAGAGTAAATGTGAATAAGAGCAAGGTTATTAGGTACAGTAGGGTTGAGGGTCAAGTCAATTGGGAGGTGAGTTTGAATGGAGAAAAACTGGAGGAAGTGAAGTGTTTTAGATATCTGGGAGTGGATCTGGCAGCGGATGGAACCATGGAAGCGGAAGTGGATCATAGGGTGGGGGAGGGGGCGAAAATTCTGGGAGCCTTGAAGAATGTGTGGAAGTCGAGAACATTATCTCGGAAAGCAAAAATGGGTATGTTTGAAGGAATAGTGGTTCCAACAATGTTGTATGGTTGCGAGGCGTGGGCTATGGATAGAGTTGTGCGCAGGAGGATGGATGTGCTGGAAATGAGATGTTTGAGGACAATGTGTGGTGTGAGGTGGTTTGATCGAGTAAGTAACGTAAGGGTAAGAGAGATGTGTGGAAATAAAAAGAGCGTGGTTGAGAGAGCAGAAGAGGGTGTTTTGAAATGGTTTGGGCACATGGAGAGAATGAGTGAGGAAAGATTGACCAAGAGGATATATGTGTCGGAGGTGGAGGGAACGAGGAGAAGAGGGAGACCAAATTGGAGGTGGAAAGATGGAGTGAAAAAGATTTTGTGTGATCGGGGCCTGAACATGAAGGAAGGTGAAAGGAGGGCAAGGAATAGAGTGAATTGGAGCGATGTGGTATACCGGGGTTGATGTGCTGTCAGTGGATTGAATCAGGGCATGTGAAGCGTCTGGGGTAAACCATGGAAAGCTGTGTAGGTATGTATATTTGCGTGTGTGGACGTATGTATATACATGTGTATGGGGGTGGGTTGGGCCATTTCTTTCGTCTGTTTCCTTGCGCTACCTCGCAAACGCGGGAGACAGCGACAAAGCAAAAAAAAAAAAAAAAAAAAATATATATATATATATATATATATATATATATATATATATATATATATATATATATATATATATATATATATATCTTTCTTTCATACTATTTGCCATTTCCCGCGTCAGCGAGGTACCGTTAAGAACAGAGGACTGGGCCTCTGAGGAAACATCCTCACCCGGCCCCTTTCTCTGTTCCTTCCTCTGGAAAAATTTGAAAAAAAAAAAAACGAGAAGGGAGGATTTCCAGCCCCCCGCTCCCTTTCCTTTGGGTCGCCTTCTACGACACGCAGGGAATACGTGGGAAGTATTCTTTCTCCCCTATCCTCCAGGGATATATATATATATATATATATATATATATATATATATATATATATATATATATATATATATATATATATATTTATGTATATATATATATATATATATATATATATATATATATATATATATATATATATATACATATATATATATATATATATATATATATATATATATATATATATATATATATATATATATATCACCTTTCATGCTTTTGTGTAAAGAGAGAAATTATAAATTCTCCCGCGGGAAGTTCTTCATATTCATATCCATTACCATCACTCCTCATCAAGACCAGCAGAAGGCACTAGATGTTTTATATTTTCCATACTGTGATAGCGAGAACGTCACTGTACACTGGAAACAAACGTGGAGTAACCATATGTTGGTGTTATCAAAATGTCCCAAAGCTTCACAAGTCACTGTATAACAATTCTAATTCCCATCTGCACAGGTATTCAGATTTAACTTCACTTGTCAGCTGCAGAAATAAGGTTTTTTTTGCGAATGATACATTTGCTCTGTCATGATAAGCAAAGGGAGATGAAACGCTGAAAGCAATTAGGATGTGCCAGAGCTGTCGGGAGGTTGTGGTGATCATCACTCCAGTGCTCCTGTGCTCATGTGAAATGTGGAGAATAACGCTACGTGTGTCCTGTAACCACGCAGCTGAACTGAGTAAGAATCTATGGTTATCATGAATAGGATGACGTCTAATTATGGTTAACTCGCGAGTGATCTGAAGCGGCTAATGCTGGGTGGTAGGAATTCATCCATTTTTCGAGAGATTCATCGTTAATTTTCATCTTGCTTTCTTCACACGAGTCATTCCATCAGGTTGTGAAAGTGTGCAACATGTCCACATATTTTCATCAGCAAGAAGATTGTAATATTCTTCTAGTGTATTTGCAAGTCTAGCTTTTTCACGATGTTTCCATTACATTGATTGGATTTCTGTTATCTGTATATTTTCTGTTATCATATTTCACTTACAGTGAATCGAGTCATAAGTATTTCAAGATGTCATAGAGGGAAACAAACTGGAGAAAATCTTTGTTAGAAGCTCATTTGACTGCGAGAGACTCTACCCTGCCCTCTGTTGACTACGACAAACACCCTACCAATCTCAAATATAATTCTTCACTACAAAACATAAAATGTGTGGGTGCCTGGCCGACCATATGTAGTGGTGGACAGCAAATGCAGACACCACAGAGTGTATTTCCCTACTTGGCAGCAACGTCAAACTCTCGCTTTTTTTGTCCTTGGGGAATCGTGGAGTCGCAGAGATTGAGTTAGGTTCTTGTTTCCTCCCTATGATTGTAAGTATCACTTCCACCCGGAGGGTCCGTGTTAAGATTGTCCACTGGGGGATCATGCGATGACGTCATGCAGCAAATTCAGCGCCATCTGTGTGTATTAGATGGGACTATTGCCTTGCCGGTTACTTATATATCAAGAAAATAAGTTCTATTTCTTTTTCTTTTCATTCTGTCATGTTCGCTGTTGTTCTTCTTGTGACATTATAGTGGTATATTATTCTCGCTTCATTACCCTGAGTCGCTCATATATGTGCGTTGTTCAGGACACTTCGTTGTAAGTAATTCTGTTATCGTATGTCTGGTCGCAGCCGATACACCAGGTCATCCATAAAGCTGGTTTTGAGCGATCTGAATCCACAATTCTTGCTATGTATGCTTGTCGTGCGTGTGTGTGTGTTGTGTGTGTGTGTGTGCCTTTTCTTAATGACCATTTAACTGTTGACGTCCATTAAATCCAACACCAAACATATATACATACATACATAACGTACATACATTACATATATACATTACATACATATATTACATACATACATACATACATACCTTCATTATATACAGACGTACATACATACATACACACATATATACATATAGGGTTCACTCTTTTCACAGGACGTGTTTGCTGTTGATCAATTAACTCAATAAGACCAGTCCAACAATCAGGCCAGTGTTCTGTGTTGATGTTATCACTTGCATCTGGTGGCCAATTAAACAAGCCGGAATTCATTAAGTACTGCTGGTTCAACCTCACTGTTACTATCCGCGGTCTAGGCTGTAGAGGTTCATCTAGGGATAGATTTGGTGGGATTTTTTCCACCTTGTTTGTAGATAACAGTTTTGTGGTAATCATAAGCTTAAGGGGAGGTCAAAATCGAGCGTGCAAATCGTACGGGATGGTGAAGGGGGAAAGCTGACGGGGGTTTGCCATCACGGATGTTCTTAAATGCTACTTTGAAGTGTTAGATTAAAAAAAAAAAAAGATAAAGAAGCTAAAACGAAGTAAGAAGACACAGCATCACAAAATCGTGTTGATTTCTGTTCTAAAAGAAAAACCAAGGTTGAAAAGTACTACTATAGAGAAATGTTTATCTTCTGTATTATTAGTATTATCATTATTATTATTGTTGTCATTATTATTATCATCATTATTATCATTATAATTGTTATTATTATAATTATTGTTATTAATATTATCATTATTATTATTATTATTATCATCATCATCATCATCATCATCATCATATTATTATTATTATTATTATTATTATTTATCCCTGGGGATACGGGATTAAGAATACTTCCCACGTATTCCCTGCGTGTCGTAGAAGGCGACTAAAAGGGGAGGGAGCGGGGGGCTGGAAATCCTCCCCTCTCGTTTTTTTTTTAATTTTCCAAAAGAAGGAACAGAGGGGGCCAGGTGAGTATATTCCAAAAAAGGCCCAGTCCTCTGTTCTTAACGCTACCTCGCTAACGCGGGAAATGGCGAATAGTTTAAAAGAAAAAAAGATTATTATTATTATTATTATTATCATTATTATTATTATCATTATTATTATTGATTATTTTCATCTGTTTCCTTGCGCTACCTCGCAAACGCGGGAGACAGCGACAAAGCAAAATAAATAAATAAATAATTATTGATTATTATTATCAAATGAAACAATGGTAATTCTTATTAATACGTAGTACGCCATCTGTCTGCAGACGTAGATCATAATTCAGGTTTACACATAAGGACGGTCAGGACTTTAAATCTGTCGAGCTGTAGTTGGCACACGGCATTACTGGGTACAGCATTAGGATACAAATGACTTTTTCTCATCATCATAACATTTCTAAGAAATTTGAATTATCAGCGATGTTACCTAGATAGTGATATTGAAGTTGGATGAAACCTTCGTTTTGCAAAGATAATGGATGGTTGAACTTTGAACTACTCTTTCACCCGTAAGGATGAACGATGAATGGGGATGAAGTTGTTACGAGTGGAGCAGTTAGTAACAAGAGCAGGTTGGTGAGACCCCGATTAGAGACTGTGTTTTGAGGGAGTCTATAGTGGTAAGGTGATTAGTGGGACTGTAATTAGATAACCAGTCTTCGCTTGCACTTTCCCTTGTTAGAATTATGATCGTTGAGGACCCCATATAGTTTGAGTCATAGAGTTCAAGTTACTGATACTCACACACGGTCACCAAAGTCACTCATGATGTCCGTGTTTCTTCTCACTCGCTGGTTTATTTTGCTGTTAGATTGATTAACATCTGGGTCTTTGATCGACAGAAAGCGGGTTTTGAGTACTTACCCTCTGCAGGACTCATTGTAATAGTTCCGGGATTAAGGGAGACACATAACCTTGTTCCTAACAAGATTGTACGTGTCATTAGACTTTTTTTCACTGTTGTCTAATCATTTCTTGTGTAGTCTGTGTTGTGCTGATGTTGTACAAGGTACAGTATTTCTACCTAGAAGGCCAAGATACATTGTGGATTGGCTTGAGGTAATCTCCTTCGTATTAAGCACTTTCCAAAGTGGTAGAGTCCACAATGGTAATCACTTTACGTAATGGTAAAGTCAGTGACGTTAACCACTTCGTGGTAAAGTCCATGACTATACCATCTTCCTAAGTGTTAAAGTCCATAACATTAACCATTTTCCTAAGTGGTAAAGTCCACGACGTTAACCACTTTTTTTAGTGGCAAAGTCCACGACGTTAATTATTTTCCCTCGTGGTAAAGTCCTTAACGTTTTCCTTTTTCCATAGTAAAGCCTTTTATCTCTTTAATTCCGCCCAGGAATTCGCAGAACTTCTTATCGGAAAAAACATTTGGACCAGACGATGTTGTATTTTGTTCTTTATCTATATGTTCTTTATGTGATACTTTGCTCTCCTACTGCGTTTGATACTGGGTGGCCCACTCTTCTTTTAGGCAGCCAGTATCCTCTTAATACATTGGCTACCGATAATGTTCTGTTGTAGGGATGGTATGTCAGAGCTTGTAAGTAGATAATGGAATAAGAAATAAGTTTTTTGTATTCACTGCACTATAGGTTTGTGCAGTAAGATGTCTCATATGGAATACGTTGATTATCAAGAACTTCATTCAGAAATTTAGCTTTCCTTCGTTAAGTTGTTGAAGCCAAGTTTTCTCCCACTTTGAATGTATTAAAGGATGTGATCCCTTGATATCAACCGGATTAGTGTATGGAGTATGAAATGTAACTATTACATGACGATTGTTAGGGATTGTTAGGGGTTTATAGTTTTACGAACTTGTGAGTAGTTGAGCGATTAGCGTTGCTGACGGTCACTCTTTCGCGAGCCGGCATGGGTTAAACCCTCCGTCTTTCGAATCCTGCTGGTTCGTGCTAGTCGGTCCTTAGTCAGTATGGCCGTTCATCATCCCTTTGGGGCTGGTCGATAACCTGGGTATTTGGCTTAGGCTGGGGTGATAATGTCCATGTAATGGGCCGATGTAAAGTTTGGTGATGACACTGAAGTGCTGTAACTCCTTCTATATACCAGATTTTTTTCATATTTTCACGTCTTGTGAAAGTATCAAGTAATCCCAACCGCTATATCTCAGCGAACAGTCGATGATAGAATCATCGCCAATAATCACAATAGCGTCGGTGTGAGCTGGCAATCTTGCGGGAATTTCAGCCATCACATTACCCGGCACTATTGTGTAGTTACTGTTGATCGAGAAGTTATGCTTGTAAGCGACAACGTATAAGGTGTTGTCGCGCCTTATCAATGAGCAGACCCGACGCTCGGCAAGACTCTGTGCAGATAATGTCGACATTTATCTTGAACATAAGCCACTGCAGAGATGTTCCTTCCTACGGTATGCTTCCTTGGGATGTCATCAGACATCTTCAGATGAATAATGCAATAGGTTCTAATCAATATTTTACAGGTATTGTCAGGCTTTTGAATGTTAGACTTTAAAAAAACCTCGTGACCATAAGTACTTTCGTACTTATGATCATTTTAAAGTTCCAACAGTTCTCATACGAATATATACATTCATTCGTTTTCTTTCGCTCATCATCCCCAAAGCATGATAACGATTAAAGAACAGAGTGATAAGACGATCTTTAAACAGTTTTGTTCTAGCCAACGATTTGACGCCGTATCTTTTAATGAATAACGATATCTAACCTTATTGTGTCCTGCGACCAGATGAAGGGCGTCCTGTGGAACCTAAGACGAATGAAAGAAATCAGCCACCTGTTTCTTCAGCACAGGCATCGTGAGCTGGTCTTTATTCACGAGGACGGCTAAACACAAGCAGCATCGACTTGTTGCTGCTATTTCATTCCTTTCCATCATTTTTTTTTTCTCCAGTTCTGGACAGTTAGTTACCAGGGGGCCTGTGTTGTGCCTTTGGCATCCTCACCCGCACAGGCCATATATAAACCACCACCTGACTCAGAATTTATAAGGAGAAGGACCAGTTAACATTATCGACGCGGCAGACGCTTCGCTACCCTTTACCGTAGGGAGAAGTGAACATAGGCAAGGCATGAGGGAAGTTTTTTCCCCAGCCAGGCGAGACCAGTCCCTCTGCATGTTGGGAGGCGAGGATACACACACAGCTCACTGTCATACCCTGGTAACGCTTCTGTAGCACAAGCGGTTGAGGAAGGGGAATATTATGGGTGGGGTAGCTTCACCTACGTAGATGGGGTTTCCCTAGCAACAGGCATGGTATATCTATCTATCTGTATATATACATATATATATATATATATATATATATATATATATATATATATATATATATATATATATATATATATATATATCTTTTTTCTTTCATACTATTCGCCATTTCCCGCGATAGCGAGGTAGCGTTAAGAACAGAGGACTGGGCCTTTGAGGGAATATCCTCACCTGACCCCCTTCTCTGTTCCTTCTTTTGGAAAAAAAAAAAAGAAAAACGAGAGGGGAGGATTTCCAGCCCCCCGCTCCCTTCCCTTTTAGTCGCCTTCTACGACACGCAGGGAATACGTGGGAAGTATTCTTATTATATTTATTTTATTTTGCTTTGTATATATATATATATATATATATATATATATATATATATATATATATATATATATATATAATATGATGATAATGATATGAGTAAGTTTGCCTGAAAAATAAATGCAGAATCTCGAAGCTTTCGACTGTCTTCAGTCATTGTCATGGATACAGAGTCAAAACGTTCGAGAGACTGTGTGCAAAACTAAATGTCACTTCAACAGAGGATCATGGAGCTGTTGACACGAGAAACGTTGGTTGGTTGACTAGTGAAACTCAAGTGTACGTGACCAGTCTCGACTTGATTAAGGATCTCGGGTCCGCCAGTGCGCAGCTCTGAGGCTTTTTTGATTTCATCAACTTCTAATAGAGATTTAGTTAAGATATTATGTCAAACTATGTCTACTTTCATGTATGCTCGTAGTTCTGGTAACTTTATTGAAAGAGGATTCTACAACAAGCCAGCCTCCCCGCATGTGACATTCAAGTCTTCACTCTTCGCAATTTATCGAATGTAAATATTTTTTCTGTTTCAAAATTAGCACTCTTATTTCGGAGCTGTCCTTAAAAAATGTTCATGTTGTGAATCGTCTCCATTAAAGACTTACTTGTTTGGTTAGAACACACCATAGTGCAATCTTTACACGGAACTGAATAGACATCTGATTTTTTCCTTATGTGACGCTGCTTCTGTATTTCTTTTTTAATCAAAGAATTGCGTACGATGTGTTCATAGTTGAATACAACATTAATATCAAGTGATTTCAAAATACTTGTTGTTATGGATGAAAATTCCTGTCTGACTTGGAGAACTTAAATATTTCCGCTGCCGACAACACGAACATATAGAAAAAAAAAAAAAAAAATATATATATATATATATATATATATATATATATATATATATATATATATATATATATATATATATATATACACACCTGTACACACTTCAGTCTTCTCATCCGTTTCAAACTATCCCTTCTCCTGTCCCACTTCTCCATCTTTCAGGCCATCCCATTAAAAAAAGAAATAAAGAATTGAGTCGAAGAACAAAAATACTACGGGAGCCAATTTTTGCAGCGGATGAAGATCAAGATATGCCCTTTGTGTGAGGAGGCTTTTCAGGCTTTACCATCCAGTGCTGTGTGTGAAGGGAATGATGATACCATCAGTCCTGCATCAGCGATGAAAAGATGACACGCATTGTGTGTGACTAATGCTTGTTAGCCATCCTACCCCAGAGCGTGAGTCACCTTTCCGCAGGTGTGCTATATAGAAACACGGTAGATAGAGGTGACGCACAGGACAAGATGATGATGATGATTACAGTGAGGACAGTGAGGGTATGTCAGAATGACGGTTTAGATGGTGTATATATGAAGGTGTTGATGACTGCAGTGATGATAGAGTTGGTCCACTGACGTTGTAGACTTCTAGAAAGATGTTCTTGGTGGCCAGAATGACGTTGGTGGTTGGTAGGATAATGTTATTGGTGCCCAAAATGATGTTTGTGGTTAGAGCAACGGTATGGTGTAAATGGCTAGAAGTTGATACCTTATCAGGTTAATGGTGCGAGTGGTCAGAATTATGGTGCGGACTTTATGGTCAAATCTATCAGAATGATACGAGAGGCTTGAATGATAGCGCAGGCGGCAAGAATGATAGCGTGAGTGGTCGAGAGGATATTGCTGGTGATCAGGAAAGAAAATAATAGAAAACGGATTTACAAAGCCCATGAAGTCGTCTGCTAGGGAACTTTTACCCCTCTTAATACGCCCTTCTGAAAAGTTTGGTCAACTTTCAGCTTCCGGGTTTCCGCTTCCACACCTTTGAGTCCTAAATAATGAAGTGGGGCAGCCGAGATGGTGTTATGGGTGACCAGAATCATGTTTTGTGATTGGCACGGTGTGGTATGGTGGTGTGAGATCAGAAGGATGGTTTTGAGAGGAAAGTATGACTGTGTGAGGGTTTGGAATGATGGCGAGGGTTGATAGAATGTTGATGATGGCTGCCACGTTGAAGGTTATTATGTGATGGTGATGGTGATGAATGGCCATAAACTTGATAGCCAGAATAATGATGAAGCTAGAATGATGGAGTGGGTGGGCAAATTGGTGGTGTGAGTGGCGAGGATGCTTGAGTGGAGGCTGAAATGATGGTGCATGTGGCCAGAACAGTGGTGTAAGATAGCCCAAAAGATAATGTGGGTGGGTAGAATAATGGTGTAAATGGCCAGAATGATTGTGAAAGACGATGATTAAGTATTGGCATGTTTAAATGTTGATGTGTATGGCTAGTCATATTGTGAATGGTCAAACTCACGATTTAGTTGACTAGAACAGATGGTGTGTTTGTGGCCGACATGGCCACAAGGGACAACCGGATTGCTGGTGTGGATGGCCAGAGTGACGTTGTGGGTGGATGGGATGATCGTCTTAGTGGCCATAGTGATTATGTTCGTGGCCAAGATGCTTGTGTGGATGGCCAGAAAGATGGGTTTGACAGGCAAGGACTTTGACATCTAATATTTTGTGGATAAATCTAAAGAAAATAGATAAGACAAAATGCATACTCAAGAGCTTCCGTGGCGTAGCGGTTAGCCTCGCTGAATTACGTGTGGACTCTCAAGGGCTCGAATCTTGAAAAGGACAGTCGGCTCATAGCCAGCCTAATTGTTCATCCTCTCCTCGATATTTGCCAGTATAGATGGTGTTCCATGTCTTGAAATCTTTTTTCCCTATGACTAGTGTTTGCTATTAAGCAGAATCAGAGCGTAGAGCTTACCGCAGGAATGATTAAGGTTAAGAATAAAGCTTCGAGTGTTATGTGTTAGCTGGAGAGAGTATGTGTTCATGGACTGAATGCCAGCAACCCATGTGTTCGTGAGGCAGAAAGAACAGATAGCGACCTGCACCAGAGAGGTGAAACTGACAGCAGCTTGAGTGTTAGCTCACTGCACCATCGTCACTAACCCCCTCTAGATACTTATGCAGTAGCACCTCCCTAGTTGGTGATTGCCCACCACCAGCTACCTGTGTGTAATTACCTTGATACACTGGATGGGGAGGGAGTTCTTCACTCGTGAGGTCCCTATCTCTTGATTTTTCGCCCACATCTGACCGTCTTTATAAACTTTTGTATGCTGTCCGCGTTCCCATTTTCGTCACTCAGTATTTCACTTAATTTTATGGCCTCTAATTGTTCTATCTTTGCCTCTTTCGAGGGAATGTTCATTAGCTACGCCATCAGACTGTTTCAGAAACTTAAAGGTTACCCATTACTCTTCTCGTTTACATAGGACAAATTCAAACTCTCCGTGTATTTAAAATCACCTGTACTGTACATTTTACACTCACGGGACCTCATCTCGTGTGTGAGTGTGTGTGTGTGTGTGTGTGTGTGTGTGTGTGTGTGTGTGTGTGTGTAACAGTTTAACAAATCGTCAAAATGATGTTTAGGAAAATATTCATATAAAATAAAAGCGCAAATGACTTGTTTCACAATCAAATGGGATTGCTGCAGAAGTGTTCCACCACACAACATTACCAGAAGTTAATCTCCGGTGCTAAATGGGCCTCTGGGTTTATGTCGTGTAAGCTAGGCTCGTAATGTGACACCATTGACATAATGCATCATTTGCTTTCGAGAGATTATCACCCAGAAAGACGTAATGTGACATTTTGAAATAAAGCTACGTTATGATTTAGTTTTGCAAGACCACCACACGTAAGAGGTTGGTGAACAAGTGTTCAGATACATGATATGGGATTCCACACTACTTGGCGACGGTTCTTGGGTAGGTTTCAAAGTCAGTTCTGTTAAAAGTGAAACTGCTTTGGAATCTTTATACCCCGATGGGAATGACTCTGTGAAACCAGAGTCTCACGAAGGTACTTGTTCGCTCCTAGGCTCGGCTCGTGAATGCACGCACAGTGGTTCGTGTAAATTACGAGTTGGTTCTGTAGTGAAGTACTCTTGATGGTTGCAAGCTGCTGGGGTGTCAGTTCACTGGTTTTAGAGGCTTGTGTTTACCTGGATACCACCACAGTTCTGATACTTTCAAACTTTATTGAAAAGTCTTATGGGTCTGTCAGAAATAATCAATTTCGTTTACAAAATCTTTATATAAGATAAGAAAAAAAAAGGATATATGGAAAGTAATTTTTTTATGTGCTTCTAATCACTTTACACGAAATTAGTTGACTATTTCAGAGTACCTCCCAGATTTTGCGAGAAAAGAGGGTCCCGTTGGGTGAATTATTCTGTTTCTTTTTTATGTGAATATCACGTTTTTGTGGTGGAATTTTTGACCAAGTGGAGTCTCTCAAATCACGTAGAAAACACCTGAAGTTGTCGACGCTACAACCCAAGTAAAGTATTACGATGGCCATCAGTTCTTTCCTAGGTTAAAGTAATCTCCCAAGTTGACAACACTGTTGCTAAAGATCTCCGTGGGTTCCTTTTACTCGTAACAAATTCACCAAGAAAATAGACAGTGGTGTATTATATTCATTAAAAGAACTCGTACCCTGCAGGATTTTACATTTTTTTTACATGCCTCTAAGTAGAACGTATTTTTAGCAGCAAAGTGTTCAGATTCAAGTCGGAAATAAGAGAAAGTCAGATTTTACGATAACGTAGCACAATATATGCAGACTTAGGCAAAATTACCATTGAGTCTCTCGTGGTATGTCATCATATATAAACCATCTCATCTCCCTGAACTAGTCCACCAAAGGGAAACAGGAAAGGTAATCACTATGCTTCTTACTTAGTGTAAAGACAATACAGAGCCACCTATCCTTTTTTTAACCTTCTCTGCAGAATCTATTTTATACCAGTCATATGAGGTATTACGTCTGCCTTTAGCTCTCAGCGCTTGTGGGCTACGCCGCCGCTAAATCCTCGCTTTTCAAAACAGTGGCCACATATTCGAGAGTGGTGCCGAGTTTAAGCTGCCCGAATGACTTTCACACGGTGAATATGCATGATCATAATACCAAAAGCAGTGATATTTAAGGTCTGTTTAGATACTGGCCAAATGTGCTCAAAAAGTTTGTGGCCCAAGCCTTTACGAATTCTATATTTATAACTTAAAACTTGATGATTTGAATTGGTGTATAAGAAAGTGATTCTTTTTCTTATCTTTTTCTCTTACATTTGCTTCTTGCTTATCTAAAATGTAGGTGATACCAAGATACATGTTAGAGGGGTTAGATTATCAGTTATTGATTGAAAGCTTACAGCTGCCAGGCTTCTAACAGATGCGGTTTTAGTATGTATTTTTCTTATCCTCGTCCAAAGCATGCAACACTATAAAATTCAAACTAGGTAGTGTATATCTTATTTTTTTCTCTCTGACGGGAAAACTCTTGGCATGCAAGTCCTGACCACAGCACAGTGCCCCTCGTAAGCCAGGTTTTCCAAGCAATAAAAATTCCATATTAAATTTAATTTGGTTTTACTGCACGTTGAAGTATAGATGAGATATTTCCTTTCCTGCTGTTCATTATTATAAGTTTGAATACAAATCATCTAATGGATTTATAGCGGCATAAGTCACTTACTGATTGGTGCTAGCAAACAAAAACATAGAAAATAGATATCACACGGAGGATAGCAGCATAAGTGGTAAATGTAAGTAGAGAAGAATAAAGAAAAATAACAGGGAAATAGTTATGAAAAAGATAGTTTTAGGGAGAATGAACAAAATGAGTAGGGAAACCACAGCTGTTAGGGAAATAAGCAAAGTGTAAGGAGGTGCACAGCTGTGGGGACTATAAACAGTACGGTAGGAAGATGAGGGAAGTTAGAAAGTAGGTTTAAGTCGGGAGGTAGGCAGGTGTGAGGGATAAGCAGTATGTAGGGAGATACACTGAGGTGAGCAGGAAGATGAGTACGTATGGAGGTAAACTGAGGTAGAGACATCTCATCAAGGAGGGACATGAATCATTAATTAAAGATAAACAGAGTGATGAAGGGAGGATCAGCTGAACTGTTAGAATGATGAAAGGTATAAGGAAAGTCAACGAGGAGGGAGGCAGGACTGTGGCTAGGATACACAGAGCTGAGTCTAGACTCGAAAACCCGACGCCCATGACACTGAAAAAAGGAAGTTAGGATATCATGATAGAGGTGAAAGAGGCGCGAAGTTGGAAGAAGCATTCAGGAAGGTAAACAGGGTTGTTAGGGGTACGAACAATGTAGTTAGGGAGAAAAATGAAAACAGAGTAACATGGGTTGTTAGGGAGACGAGAGATGAGGGAAGGGAGATGATAAGAAGAGTAAGCTGGTTAGTGAGGGAGATAATCATAATAATGAGGGAGATATCTCATAACGGGGAGATACTGGGGAGAGACAGCTGACACCACCCCTCGTCCCCAACAACAATAGGTCAAATTGATTTGGTTGTCAGACGGAGACGTTATTGGTGATTCTTTTTTTTTTTTTTTCCTTCCTCTGTGGGGCAACACTTATGGAGAATAAGGCACGGCGCGCCATTGGTTCGCCGCTAATTGTGACGGACAAAGAAATCCTTACATCAGTGGGAATAGACTACACAACTCGCTCACGCTCGCCCTGCTTTTTATTCTTTTTCCTTGTTTCTTTTTTTTTTTTGTTATGACCTCATCTTCCTCACTATTTCTGTTTACTTGGAATGTTTTGTTTATTGTCATCATTCATCTGCTGTAGTTGAAGTAGGATGGCGAATGTATTACTTGACTGTAGTGCCTTTAGTGATTTTCAGATGATTCAACAACAACGAAAAAACCAGTAAAGAGTGTGATAATGAGAGTCTTGCCCCCCCCCCCCCCCTCTTTTCAATGACATCTTTTTGTTTCATTGAGGATTAGGCGCTGGATACCAGGATGTTACTGTGCTTCAGAGGCGGAGATCAGATTGGTGCAGCATACAAAAGGAATTCAACCAGGAGACAGAACCCTTCGAGGCTATTTGTGAAAGGGAAAGTATACGAAGAAAATATGCGTATGAGAGGGAAGACATAGATGGTTAGAAGAGAAGAATACTGTAAAGCTTGTAACTAAGGAGACGCAAATAATGTCATTCGAAGAGTCTCAGAGACAGTCGAAAAATATCCTACTTTTCACAATCACGATCTGGAATTTCAGCAGTGAAATGATGGGCGACGTTTACACGGAATATTTCTCGAGGAGACAGTACGCTTTGTGTGTCCAGTAACGATGATGCAGCCTCGCCGAAGGTGACAAATAATGATTTGTGTATATCTTAAAGCTGTTCGCTGGTCAGTCAAGCCTTTAGGGGTAATGAGAGAGAGAGAGAGAGAGAGAGAGAGAGAGAGAGAGAGAGAGAGAGAGAGAGAGAGAGATGCAGATGTATGGACAAAGGCAGACATCTCTGCAGACTGTGTTCATATAATTTGTGATGTGACTGAATATGATCAGCAAATGCGGGTGGCGGGTTTTGTCCTCTGAATGCTGCGAACATCACTGAGCGCAGAGACCCCGTGTTTACGAAGGCCTCTTAGATGGGAGTCGTAACATTAATGTGGCATTTACAATGAAAGAGCCGGAACTGTGTGTGGCATTCTAACAGATCAATACCACAACGTTCGTGACCCTGGAGGTTAGACACCATACAGTATCATACTGCAAGATTTGTATTGCAAGTGATGCAGACAACCTGGTGTATTGAAAACGGGTATTACCTGCGACAGTTAGAGGGAATCTACTGAGTTATCTTGGATGTGAGAGGAAGAGAGGAAGGACCTTCGAGGGACTGGCTGAGAGGGAATTAGAAAGATGGAGGAAATGTGGGTCGTTCTTGTGTGATGATTTGGTAGTGTTTCACTTTGTTTCGGTTGTCTGTGGAGAAGTGAAACCTCCTATGACTTCCTCATACATTACATATTAGCTTTCATAACACGACTGAATTCATTTCATTGAGCTAGTTGACATGATCTTGAATTATAACTCAGTGGTGTGCCAAGTGTCTGGTGACATGAAGTGATCGATGGCATAAGCAGCAAATAGAACGGAGCCTCTAGAAGTTTCATTCTGTAAAATCGAGGATTCACACTTGTCCCCCTTGCCTTTATAGAAGGGCACGTACAGTCCTTAGCGAACACCTCACCTTGAACCGTAAGAACGGTAAATAGCCTGATTAACCAGTGAACCAACACTGTCACCCTCGTTATCTAGGAAACTCAACAACTGTCTCGTGTTCAGGAGATTAAGCGGCAGAGAAGACTGAGCGAGGAACTTCTACCAGCCAGAGTCGATATCGCTGATGAAAGTTTGAACATCCGAGCTCAGTGTGTTTATTCTGAAATATTCACCGTTGTTCTTTGTGACGTAGGAGTTCGGCGGCCATTGTTCAGTCTTTGGGATTGTGAATCCGACGTCAAACGTTATCTGTTTATTACACATGTGGCTCGGGATCTAATGCGATGTTTCGCATTTTTTTTCTAGTTCTCCGACAATTAGCCGTGCACTGTGCACATCATATGCACCGGTTGCTCCAATTGCAGGTTCCCCTAGCTTACTGGAGTTCATAATGGCGAGCATCTTCACCGCTTTACACATCACAGGTGTGTGAGACAAGGCTGAGGGTAACACTACAGTGCTGTTACCTGGCAGGACATACCTACCTACCTCTCCATCCTCACTCTTAAGAAAACTTTCCACCTCCGTGTGCTAGCAGGATGGGCCTTACAGCCTACCTCTCTCGTCGTGGAGGGCATACCATGTTTGCTTCTCCTGTTCCTATGCATGGAACCTCATTCATGAGACTGAATGAAACATGAGGGGAGGAGATGGCATCAAACAAAGTCTTGTAACTCAACTGAGAAAGGAGTAAGTTAGACATGAGGCAAAGGAAATAAAAGTCATACGGAGAAGTTAAAACTAGTGAGACAGACCAAACGAATAATGCACCTCGAATACATGGGTATAATTTCCTTACAATGGTGATCAGTGTTTACTGGCTCTTGGTAAAGGTCTGCTTGGAACACCGTATTGTATCATTTATTAAGTGAGCTTGGTCATCGAGCACTACGTTTAAACCCTCCAATTTTAAAGAGACATCATATTCTAAAAACAGCGAAACTCTTCAGCGAGAACAAAAGGCGAAGAAGACCCTATATGAGGCCAACGAGCTCAGCTCCGGAAGCCTGGCAGACACGGCGTCATATGTCTTGTGATAGCAATGTCCGGCCGTCAGCGGGGGTACAGCGGCCCTGGCCTGGGTGAGGGTTAACATGTTCTGAGCATCGCATGGGAAGGGTGGGTCATGTCTCCCCTCCACACTCCTTCCTCTATTCTAGACTAAGCTTCCCCTCCGTCTGTCACCGGCTTCACACCTTTTCCTTTCATTTATACTGTTCACTTACACAGCTTTTCCTACATCCACAATGTTATCTCAACGCCCTATCGTCCATACAAGATGTTTCTTTATATCCCTCTCCCACCACATTGCTCGCTCCGAGCCCTTTGCAGCATATACGCTGCTGTATGCATCCACACTTTTCCCTCCTTCGATACTACTCTTACCACAACCCTCCATCCATCTACATGGCTTCCTAAGATGGTCTTTCCATTTATGCTGCTGTCTCCATGCCTCATCTTCCACCTCCATTACTCCAAACATCTGTATTGCTGCTCCTATGTATATTGCTTTCACCATTTCCCTTTCCTCTGTGTGTGCTTGAGGCATAACTCTTTGCTAACTAGGCTCACTTCCTTTTGTTTTCCAATTCCGTTCTCTAATGCATAGTTTCCCTTCCAGCCACTCCATTGTCGTTCTTGTTGATGCATCGGCTTCTCCTTCTTATACTGTCAGCAGCAATTCAGAGCATTGGAATTTAACTTTGCAGTAACATCGATATTTTTGTAATTGCCATCTCCTCCGCTCTAATCTTGAAACACCATACAGTGAAAATTACGAAATGTACTTCTCCAAAGCTGGGATGTATTACATATGCCGCAGATGTATCTCTTTGAGGAGCCGTTACATATTCAAATGGGTCTCATTCGACTCTGTATGGAATATTGTTTACTTGCTTGAGTGGTGTTTCTTCCATCTTTCTTTAACAGAAGCGTAGTCAGTGGTGGTCAGCCTCACCATCGCTCCTGATACCAGATTTCTTCAGCCATCTATCTCCGTCCGCCGTGTTGTTACTTTTCGCTCTGTTCTGAGGGTATCATTTCGTCTTTTGTAAGCTGTTTGCATGTGTTCCAGCCCCTAAAATTTGGTCTTCGCGGAAAGCGACCATGCTTTTCTTCCCATAGTTTCTGTGTATAGAGAAATCACACGAATAATCGCCGTTGTGATTCTCCTTATCTTTGACCAGCAAGCTGTGAAATTGTTTACTTTATTTCGTCTTTCCTTCTTCGTATAATCTGTCCACTTTCAAAAATCGGATCTGTCAACATCTGAGAAGCTCAGATTAATCCTCCATGTATCTTTTTTCAGAGATTCCTTTAACTTAAACTTCTCAATCGGCAGGACTTAAATAGAAGCATATCTTCGTCCGTGTCATGTTACCAACTGTATAAGAAAAAGAAAAGTCTATTTCCTTCACGCCGTGTTTCGTACTCCTTCCCTTGATATTACTCCTTCTACCTCTTCAACACACTCAGTATCCCTACCTCCATCTACAGTTCTCAGTATACATTGTTTCCTCTGCAGTCACACTGTCCTTGCATTCTTCTCACCATTCACACATTTACCGCCGTAAATCTCCGCTCAATCACCATTTACTCTGTTCCTTCCAGATACATTCTCGGTAACGCAAATACACTGCTCCTCCCAAAGCCCTCCTTGTGAAGTAACTATACTGCTTTCTCCACGGCACGGTCTCCGTCACTCCACTCCACGTTCCTCTCTCCAACTTCATGAATTCATAAACACTCCCCTGATCTATACTATACTGTGTCCCGCAAATACCTCTCTCTCCATCTTTAGTGTACCTTCGATACTACACCCTCTAACTGTTCTATTCCGTCTTAGTCCACCGTGTATTTTGTGTTCTCATAGAGCCTATTCTTAGCAATATGGTATAAAGATTGGAAGAGAATGAATAGGAAAGAGAGCATACCCGGAACAAGGGTGTAGAGATGATTAGGAAGACCCGGAAGATGGATGGAACGTACAGACGGGAGAGAAGAACGCGGTAGGAGTGATAGATGAAAGGGACGAAGCAGGAAAGGCAAGAGACGAGGTAGGAGCGAGGCAGGAGGGACAAGTGGGTGTGACAGTTCGGAAGGGAAAGGCAGGAGAGACTGGTGGGAGGGCTGAGGCAAGAGAGACAGGTGGGAGGACTGAGGCTGGAGAGACAGGTAGGAGGGGGCGAGACAAGAAGGACATTTAGGAGGGACGAGGTAATGTATATCATGATACGTCCACTAAAGGCAAGGTTCCACACGGCTTTGCTTTTATTTCCATGATCCATCGGCTGAAGACGAGTGTTCTGTGTGGCACTGGCTGTCATGGTACTTCTTGTGGCATTACTCCGTCTAGTGGTGCCTCTCATGGTACATCTTCTCTTGGTACTGCTCCTTCCGGTATCGTTGTTAGTTGTCTTGGTTCTACTTTATTTGGTACTCCCTCCTGTGGTACTACCTCTGTCATTCCTTTTAGCGATGCCTCTTGTGGTTGTGCCCCTTGTGGAACTGCATCTCGTGGAACTGCCTCTCGTGGTTGGTCTCTTATGGAACTGCCTCTCGTGATCGGTGTCTTGTAGTAGTACTCCTTGCGTTACTCTCTTGCGGCACTGCTTCTCGTCGTCTTACTGCCTCTCATCATCTTACTGCCTCTCGTCGCCTTACTGCCTCTCATCATCTTACTGCCTCTCGTCGTCTTACTGCCCCTTGCATTGTTCATACCTCTTGTATTTTGTAGCACCCTTGTGCTACTGCTACTGTTACTACCACCTTCGTGGTAGTCCCTCTTCCCATGTGTGTTCGTTGAGTTATGACCGCTTGTAGGAATGGCCATTTTTAGTACTGTCGTTTATGATACCACTCCTTTTGACAGCGGTGTTTGTATATTTTCTAGATGTGGTAATGCTTGCTGAGACACTGCTTCTGAAGCAGTAAACATTGCGGTATGGCCTCATGTGGTAGTGCCGCTGACAACAGCGTCTCGTACTGCCTTTTGCGGTGCACTTTCTAACGGTAGTGTTTGCTGAGGCACACGTCACTCGCGGTACTACTTCTTTTGTTGCTGTTTCTCACATTAGTGTGTCTTATGGTGGCGCTCTTTCAGCCACCGTCTCTTGTGTAAGAGATGATTCTCTCTGACTTCTGTGGCAGAGTTGGTTTTGGGACTGACTCTTGTGGTAGAGTTGCTTCTGCTATCGGCTCTTCAATACCATAGGAGAAAAAAAAAAATAGGGTCTTGTGTTAGGTTGTAGAAAATGAGACTCAAATACCGCACTCCAGATGTAACTCTTCTGCCGTTAGTATGTTTATCTGACTGCGCTTGATCAACTTATTGATATCTTAAATCTTAGTCATAGACACCTTAAATCTGAGGTTCACGAGCATTTCGCAAGTTGTCGGACGGTCAGACACATTGACACACGAACACGGAAGTGATAAATATTTTTTATATACACAGGTAAAGAACCGTAGCTGCTTGTACATGTCAGGGATTCACAAGAAGGGAGTCGATTACATAGTAATATTGTATAATGTAGTATTAAGCTAGAAGAAGAGAGCAGAGGAATAACACAACTGAAAAAGAACTACGACTCTCCAAACTGGGGCATAATAGCAGCGCTTCCGCTCGTCTCGTTATGTAAATGAGAAGGATGTCTGGCCGAGTGATCAAAGTCGCTAGAAGTTAAGCCATTAATAACTCAATTATTCTCTTCTGTTTTCACTCTTGGATTTAAGTAAAGTCTTAATCCTATTTCCGTAGGGGAAAGTCCAATATGGTGTTTTTCACGGAGTTGAATATGTTAGGAAGTGAGATTGATTCGTTTTTCATATCGTGGCCAAAATGTTGAGCTGGAACTTATACAAACTCTTTAATAAATAGTCTGGAGATAGAAATAATGGGGAAAAATGATCTTTGTCTTCGGTGATGTACAAAGAGGTGACATTTGAATCGGTTACAGAGGCAAGGTATCTTTACCAAAGTTGTCTTGACTAAGTTCGAATGTTGGCAGAAACGTCTCTTATTTCTAAGACATCATTACCCCCTTATGCAGGCGCCTTCTCGCTGCAAACACAGTTTGTCCCCTGCTACGCTGAGGCTTAATCATGTAAATAATAGATGAATACTTTTTCTTTATCAGTAAAGTTAGAGCCTCTTAAAGTACTTTTTAACTTTGTAATACTCTTAAGATCAATCTTTGCAGAGGTTTTGTTTGTTTTTATGATCAGGATTCAGGCAGTCGTGGAAACAGAAAATTAGAGAAAAAATGAATTACGTGGCGCATGAGATGTCCACTAAGTCGAGATGGACGTGGACTGTTGTCTGTGTGAGGGGGACACGGTCTTGGGAAGTCTCCTATGGCAAGAGTGATACCTTGCTATAGAACTTTTATGAGCCAGTTGATAGAAAATGTCATCTTGAATATGAAAAGTTGTTACGAATGTATTTTCTAAACTTTAGATGCATAATTCTTGACAAGTTTTGAATAGTCGATTTCGTTATAGGTTCTTGGATCGATCGAAAAGTGAATTTACACTTCCTTGTTGCTATGGAAAGTAATTAGTGGTACATAACCTTAATATCTTGTTTGAAATCATGAATGTATTTCGAAAAAAGAAATCGGTCAACTTCATTTGGGGCGGCGGATGCCTTCCGTTTGCTTGACAAAAACAGTATCGAAAAATACATCCACTTCCAGAGGAAAAACATGATACAGAAACGCAAGTATTAAGAACAGCAACACTTACTTTCCAGACCTAAAACTGTGTCTGGTGAAGATTACAGTTCCTCTGAGAATGGGTGAAAGTATGGTGGAGCAAGAGGCCGTAGGAGGCACACACCACAGACACAGTTGTGAAAGCTGGGAACACCAACGGGGAGGAACCTGGGTAATGAGTACCTTATCCAGAGTCTGTTGTCGCTGGCCCTGCCGGAGGAAGGCGCTGATGGAGGTGAAGATGAACGTCGGAGGAAAGAAAGACATTGTTAGAAGGCTTAAAGACAGACGAAAAATCGGTGGTTAGGGAGTGTGGAGGATGGAGGAGAGAGGCAGTGGAGTGATGCCTCCCTTCTTCATGAAAAAAATCGGTGTTTAGGGAGTGAGGATGATGATGAAGAGAGGCAGTGGAGTGATGCCTCCTTTCATGAAAAAAATCGGTTTAGGGAGTGTGGATGATGGAGGAGAGAGGCAGTGTAGTGATGCCTCCCTTCTTCATGGCAGTTTATCGCGTGGTTGTTGGAACTTTATTGCATGAAAGTCCCTAAAGTAAACCCCAAATCCTTCCTCGTCGCTTGACAAGTTAACGAAAGCCAATAAGTGGGATGGAATTTACTCTGGGGAGTTTAGGATGTTTAGGGGATCGTATCGCTTCATCAGACTCGTGTTTCTCGCTGAATCAAGTAATTGTCTTGTCCTGATGATAACTTTTATTACCTTTTTTCTATGGCAAAAAAAGATAAAAGAGAATACGTTTGACATACGTTATTGAGAAAATCATCCGCTGTTGGAAACTCACCATCAAAGTAGTGATAGTTGATAGCGAGAGAATGTGTTGTGATAATATCCTCCGCTTGGCGTCGATCTCTGAGAGACAAGTTGTTGTTAGAAGTAAGAAATATGCTTATTGTCATATTCAGATTCGCTTTGTTTTAGTATAAGTGAAAACATTAATTGCTTTTGTACTTTCGCGTGACAGTGCCACGGCCACAATTAGTGAGGTAATGTATTAATTATGACATAGAAACTGTATTATTACTGCCTCTATTCATATGCTACTTCTAAAACAAAAAATCAAACAGAAAAAAAATTGAATTTTTGTATTTGGGTGTTTCATGGCGAGCTCCGCCAGGGTTCCCAGGTGTGCCTCAGAGGGACGCTCACCTCTCTTCCCGTGGTCAGCTCCTCCCTCCGGCGGGAGACACCTCTGCTGTAGCTGTTGATATAATCATAGGTTGTCTTCGTTTTTTATGCAGAAGGCTGCGGTGTCCGACACCACACAAAAGCCAGGTCTTTCTAACCGCGAGTCACACACACACACACACACACACACACACACATATACGCACTGGCAGTCACCGATCAGGGAGGTACTGCCGCCTTAATATCTTGAGGGTTAGTGACGGTGGCGAAGGAAGCTACCATTAAAGTGGTTGTCAGGTTCCCTACCCTGGCTCAGGTTCCCTTTTTCCACATCTGTAATGTATGCGGTACCGTTATGAAAGGAAGAACAAATCCGCCCGAAAAGACTGAACACATTAAAGAGGTATATTCTCTTTTCTTAGCAAAGCCTTTCATCTCACTAGATGCTTGGCTACGTCGGGTTTAACGGTGAGATTATATATTTTTTTTTCCTTGATATTTTCAACGGCTTGGTGATGGCGTGGTCTCGTACTGTGTATCATCTTAGGCAGCCGCCCGTCTCTGAGGGTAGCTGGCATCTTTCCAAATGTTGTTCCAGACTTGTCTTTGGGTTTTCTTGACGTTGTCATCATACCTACCAGATATATCCTTGTGATGCAGACTGCATTTTAGCATTTGTAGGTGAGCATCGACAGATTGAGAACGTCTTAGGAGGGTATTTGTGTCTATATCGTATGATAGGTTTTGGAAGTTTGATGCCTCAAGAGATGCGTGAATTTCAAGAGCTTCGCCGAGCATTATTTTCTTATTGACGAAAGTCATATGAGCTCGACTTTCCTCCAATTTAAAAGTTCCCAAGAGCATGATCCTTGAGCATCAGCCACACGAGTGTGTGGAATATGGAATGGAGCCATTTTGGAAAGGTGGTGAGAATGCTTCATGGTTATATTGTAAAATATTCATCAGCGAACATGAAATTCAGCAACATTGTATTATTTACCGGTAGCCAATCATGTAACATGCTATAGAGGAGCAAAGGCAAAATGTATTTTCTACCTTTGGGAAAGTATTAATGTCAGCCAAGAACTTCTAACAGAATATCGTCTTTTCTCACTGAAACAAAAATCTTACTTTTTATGTAAAACGAGACACTTGGCTTCACAACAGCAACAACAACGACAACAACAACAACAACAAGTAACTCCATGTTCAACTGATGGAATGGAGCCATTTTGGAAAGGTGTCCGACACCACATGAATAAGATCAAATTCCAAGACTTCCTATCTAATGAAAATAGACAGAGTCCTGTAACTATACAAATTCGGTTGGGTGCAATATACCAAGATTTTGAAGAACTTGTAGGAGACTGGAGGACATTCTTCTGGATGGCGTGGGGTAGTGGGGTTTTCTACACGTTGTCTCGAAACTCATCCCACCTGATAATTTACCTCTGGTGGATGTTGAAGAATGCAGTCTATGTTACCTTCAAGGAGTTCAAGGAACAGATCACAAACGCCTTCCGACTAATTACAGTTGAGCTGCAGCGTGCCAAGCAGTCCATCCCAGATGTCAAGAATGTTCAGAGCATCTCTTGTAAACCAAACGTGCATGAAGGAACTCACAGACTCGATAACTACACTGCATGACTCCCACTGGCATGTGTTTTATATCCTTCAGTTACACATCTGCAAGAAGTGTGGGTATAATTTTACCTCTCGAGGTGAAAAATACAGCGCATAGATGTTTATTACTGCGTATATGATCTTAGATGCTTATTCCTATGACATTCCATCTGATTTACCTAATAACAAATTTAGAAATGTGCTAAATTGATTTACATTTTGCATGTGATAACGAGAGAGTAAAACGAAGTCTGGCTCATACCCGCTGTGCTCTGCTGTTCTAACATGATCGACGATTTTTGTGAACACAGTAATGCACCGTGTTCCACTCTTCCCGGAATTGCTGAGTATGTAAGAGAGAATACTTCCATTGTGATCTTAACGAATCTCTATCCAAACGTCAAGAAAGTATAAGGTATGCAGACCAATCGTCTTTGTTACAACCTCCAGAATTCGCAGCGTTTATACATATCAGATGAGATTCAAATCCACAAACAGAGTCGTTCTAAGAGTTTATCTGGATGAGAGTGTAGCCAGACGTGTTGTGTGCTGCTTGCATGGAGCAGATGACTACACCAGACAGATGACATTCTCTCGTGAGTGAACACATTGCTCTTCGCATGATTTCAAATCGATCCAAAACCTAAACAGGTTTTTGCCATGCGCAAAAGTACTAAATCTGATTCCCTGACAGGTATGATGAAGGAGGTTGAACCTGATATTCTGAAATCAACATCTCTATCAGAATAGCTTGCCAACAGCGTATCATGTTGATGCAATAACTTTTGTCAACAGGTATCTGAACCTGAGTGCCAAAACTTTTAGCTATGTTCAGAAATGCTTCACTTAGCAAATCCTTCGGTTGAAATCTCAAAAACTGGTCTTGCGCCAACATTGCAGGCGGATCACTGTGGCTTTAACGATAGTGTAAGGGGAACCAAGAGGCCAGTCAGACAGGCACAGAGGTTTCTTTTGCATGTCGGAGCAATAGGGTCGTTGACTGGAAACTGCTGTTGCAAAGTGCTAGTTGCAAGTCAATTTAGCTTTATCTTATCAAATCGCCTTGTAATCTAAATACTCCTCCACATGTACCATCTAGCTTAAGAGGAATGACAAAACAGACATCATTCTGCCGCCGTTTCAGATCGGTCAACTGTTTTGCATCCTTCATGTTATGATCTAAATTAAGCAGGTGAATAAGTCGTGGTATCCCTGGCTTATTTGAGTGGAGCATATGAAACACACACGAATAGTTACGGATACAAGCAGGGTGATGCTTTGTTTGGAGATGGTTTGATGCCTACCAACATTGCGAACCATGTGAACTTAGAGATCTGACAAGCAGCTACCCACCCATAGACTTACAGGGAAATTGTGTGTTAAGCGCAACGATGATGAGTGATAATCATCAGTCAATTTCTTTGGACTTCTGTCTCAAGTTGTTGTTAGAGGTTAAGGTACTCATTAACACGTGACGAGAAAAGAGCAGAGAGATGGCTTTAGCAGCGTTTGGATGTCCCTCATATTTTGTAGGATTTGTGTTGTTATTTGGGATTGGAGTCAATGAATGATATCAATAATAATGACATAAAGCACCTCACTGACGTTCATGGCCGCACCAACACATGCTAACAGTCAACCTAATGCAGGCTCCAGGATGTAAGTACAAGCAGGAATGCCGACAGTAAAGCAAAAATCATCATCGTTGAGGAGGAGGTCTTTTGTAAAAGTGGTGACGTTTCGCTCTTACGAGCATTGTCACGTCACTGACAGCCTACACCAAAATACCGAGTCACTTACGCCAACGCTGGAGCGGAGGAGGTGATAGGAAAAGAGGGGAGTGGATGGCTGGTGCAAGGTAAGGGCAGATGAGGTTGGTGGTGGAGGAGAGACGGGGTGTAGAGTACCTGGTGGAGTGGCAGCAAGAGGAGGAGGAGGAGGAGGAGGAGGCATGTTTGGCGGGGAGAACATGTTTGAAAGTTTATCTATATTCACCAACTGATGAATATAAGTGCTATGCTCATCGTAAGATACACTTTGTATGAGTTACCTTCAAATCATTTTCTCTCAATTCTATCTGGTCATCTGACAAGGAGCTTAAGCATGTAACTAGTCCCTGAGATGGTCGTGCTGGTCACGGTGAACTGCGTACGCGTTGTTCCTGTTTGTTCGTCGGGCATATCTGTGTTCACCTTCCCTCGTATACAAGTCTCTCGACGTCCCTCCTGCGTACAGTTTGCTACAATCTCCGCAAGTGATAATATAAACACTGGCACTGTTGTCTTTGTCTCTGCATTCGTTTTTATTTTTTTCTGGTGATTCCATTGACTGTTGTGCTTGTTTGGCAGATTACTTGTATGTTACTTGTCTTAAGTATGCGTAAGAGGGTGATAGCAGTGTACCCTGTCGGTGTACCCTGTCGGGGAAGGCGACTTCTCACACACATTGAAGTTGCTCTTTCGGGTCGCTCACTCAGGATACTCGTCGCCTTCTTTCCACATTCACTGATGTGCGGAGGAACCTTTAGTTCGTCAACGTCTCTGTCATGCACTTGCACTCATTCCTTAAATGTTTCTGAATGCCCTAAGGAAAAAGCTTATCAGAACGCCCAGCTTGATCCTCTTACCGTGGCGATCAGATCGTCTTCGTTTGTGAGGTCTTTTTGAACGCTTTAAACCCTCAGTTGTTTTATTGTTTCATGAGCTCCAAGTCCAGAAATGGGAGGTAATCGTCCCATTCCTCCTCCAGTTTAAGTTGGATGGTTGTGTCTACGTTGTATAGTCTCTTTTAGATCCTGTGTACTCAACCATTTGCGTGTGATTACTAGATTAACGTTTATATAAAGTAGCCAACGTATAGTCTCAGGGATGATATCAACTTAGAGACCCACTTGTAGGAATTTCGTGAAAAGGTTGGCTGATAACTGGACGTATTAGGAAGGCCATGATCATACCACACATTACAGAATCTGTCATTGAACATGAGATAATTCACTCGAGGGGAGTGGGGAAGGCGTATTTATTCAGTGACTATCCTCTTTTAAGAAGCCTTACTGCCTTGTCTTTAGGGACGTAGGTGAGACTAAATAAATCAAATAAACAACTTGAAGTATAAAGTATACGGAAAGCCCACAAATAAGGACCTTTATTATCACCATGTCGAGAAGATTAACTGGGCGTTCTCATAGTTTTTTTTCTTCTAAGGGCATTCAGAATAAGCAGTCAGGAACAAATAGAGGATGAGTGGTAGAACATCATGGAGACATCTACGAAGCTAATGTTTCCTCAACACGTCCTCAACGAAGGTAGAAGGACGGCGACAAAAACCATAACCGTAGAGCCACCCTTCCGATAGGGGGCTCTGTCCTCTACCCTCTCAAGCGTACACAAGACAAACAAGATAGAGGTCGTCTGCCAAACAAGCACAACAATCGAGTATAACACCGGAAATGCCGGATGCAGAGATGGAGACAATAATAACATCGTGTGTACTTATATCATCCCTTGTGGCGGTTGCAGCAAAATGTGCATAACGGACGTGCATTCATACAAGGAACGGGAACAACATGTGTGTAGTTCGCTGTAACCATCACGGCCGTCAGACGGATTGGAAAAATGCTAAGCTAGTTCTGGAAGGATAAAGAGGTTTGGGGGAAAGTGTATAGAGGTAGCATTAATACAAATTGTAGATACGATAGAGCAAACTGATATGTTAAGCATAGCACTTGTTATGAATCTGTTGCCGTGTAAATAAACATTCAGACTTGTCCTCACCACCAAATACACCTCCTTCTCCTGCTACTCCACAACCTCCTCCACCTCCACCCTGCCTGCCGCCACCTTCCGTCCACCAACCGTCCACTCTCCTTCACCCCCACCCCCTACCTACACCCAATCTTCTCCCGTTGCGTCGTAGTATAAGAGGGTGTTTTTAGTTTTGGTCCGTCAGTAACTTGACAAAACTCTTGCGAGCGAAAATGTCGTTTTTAGTAGACTAATTCACAACAAAAGTATTTTCAACAATTTCCAGGATGTTGTCATCCATATCGAATGCATGTAACATCCAGTTGCTTAGATCTTTGTAAGTAATGCTTTCGTACAAAGGAACCCGCCTTATCCACCCAGAAACTCCATCTTCCACAGATTTTGGTTATGACTTAATCAGTGGATAACATGTATATGTAATGATGTCCTTGTAGTCCAGATCTCACTCCAGTATAACTTCTGACAACAAATGTAAAAATATGCTTATTGCTTCCTAAGAGCTGTGCTTGTACAAGAACTTCTCGGCTGAGCGATGGAGTATGTACTTACCTTGAAACATCAATCAAGGGTGAAATATCCATGTTTACCAGATGGTAATGAAAAGTAAAAAGAAAAGCAATGAACAGCAACAGAGTACTGGGTCCTTACGACGTTATTTGTAATAGTAGGGATCACAAACTCACAGTTTAGTGTTGGCAAAAGTAGAAAGACATTACAGATCTTGTAAAGAGGACATTTTTTTTTTTAACTCGCTGTGCAGTTAAGGAAGCGCAAATAAAGTCACGTGTAGATTGTTAACCGTATCTATGTTACTACTTACATCTACCTATATTGGTAAGTCATTCAGAATCTTATCAGTCTTGTTGAAGAAAAAGTACTTCACCTCATTCAAAGCAAAACGAGTGGAATCGGACGAATCTTTCTTTAAATAGACATCCCTCGTGTAGCGGTTGGCGTTCCAGGGTCGAGCTCATAGGTTCGAATCCTGGTTGTGGTAGTCGGTTCAAAATCAATCCAACTCTTCATCCACCTCGAGGAGTTTGACGATTCTACTGGGTACCTGGCTCATGCTAGGATATATATATATATATATATATATATATATATATATATATATATATATATATATATATATATATATATATATATATATATATATATATTGATTGACAGGCGCGCGAAAGAGAGACTTTTGGATGTTAATGTGCTGAGAGGTGCAACTGGAGGGATGTCTGATCATTTTCTTGTGGAGGCTAAGGTGAAGATTTGTATGGGTTTTCAGAAAAGAAGAGTGAATGCTGGGGTGAAGAGGGTGGTGAGAGTAAGTGAGCTTGGGAAGGAGACTTGTGTGAGGAAGTACCAGGAGAGACTGAGTACAGAATGGAAAAAGGTGAGAACAATGGAAGTAAGGGGAGTGGGGGAGGAATGGGATGTATTTAGGGAATCAGTGATGGATTGCGCAAAAGATGCTTGTGGCATGAGAAGAGTGGGAGGT